>NC_056729.1:1623277500-1623512500 GCF_019279795.1 Protopterus annectens
ATCCAGGACTCAATGGAAGTGAAGGTGTCTTGCGTATGAGATAGGAGTTTAGGGATGGTGTTGGCCGTGGTTATGAGGGTGGAGTCATCAGCATAATGTAAGATGGTTGAGAGTTTAGTAGCAGAGTGTAAGTTGTTAGTAAAGATGTTGAACAAGAGAGGACCCAGGATGGAGCCTTGGGGAACTCCGGTGTTGATGGGCAGAAAAGGAGAGGTGATGGTTTGCCAGTGTATAAATTGAAGTCTGTCAGATAGATAACCAGAGAACCAGGATATAGAGAGAGGAGACCGATGAAGGTCTGAAAGTTTAGTTAACAGTTTAGAGTGGGAGACTGTGTCAAAGCCTTTGGAGAGATCAAGGAATAGACAGGAGAGGAGTAGGTTGTTATCATGGGCTTCTGCCACTGTTTGGGTGAATGAGAGAAGTGCAGTAGATGTGCTGTGGTGTGGTCTAAAGCTGTGCTTTTCCTAGTTAAAGGTCGCCACAGCAGAACAACAGTCTGCAGAATGATTGGCAGTGGAGTTTTACTGTGTCGAGTTGCCAGCCCGGTGCTCAACCTTCCACTGAAGGCACACACATGTACATACTCACACCTATGGCCAATTTAGAATGTCCGATCCACCTACAGCATGTCTTTGAGATGTGGGCGGAAACTGGAGCACCTGGAGGATACCACTCAACCACAGGGAGGGCATGCATACTGCACACAGAAGGCACCCCAGTTGAGAATCGAACCGTAAAACCTCTTGCTGTGAGGTATACACACACAAACACACACACACACACACACACACACACACACAAAGACATACACAGACACACACACACACACACACACACACACACACACACACACACACACACACACACACATACACACCTGGTTCCTGATAAATGTCAGCCTGAATGTAGTCTTCCAGAGAGGCAATCCAAACAGTGTAAGCCAAGAATAACTACATTAATGACTAACAAATCTTTTTCAGTCAGCCTCAAAAAAACATGTGAGGCAAGAAATGAAGTGTGAATTTGTCTTTCCGCAGTGACAGATCATGTAGTGTCTAACCAATGCACTTAATCCTGCTGACATCTTATCTAGTGACTGTAAAAGCTTTAATGTATGTTATGATATCCTGTCTCAGTTTTCCTTCCACAGGATATTCAGTCACTTCCAGTTCCATTTCAAATGGTATTTGTATTATAATGACTGGCTGAGATATTTCTGTGCCCAGTCAATATAGGAATTGTGACAGAGATGTTAGGCCAGTTGAGTAACTATGTAATTTGCAAAGAAGAAATGATTACTAAATGTTTCTGATAATAATATTGCTCATATTTTTTCCTCAATTAGCCTACCTTCCCCTCTTGTACCCTCTGTGAATAACTGATATCCTTCTATTCTCTTATTCCTAGACCTGCTACCTCCCATGAGAAGCTATTGTTGCTATACAGCCTTTGTCCACTAGATGACACCCTTTTCCTAGATCTATCCTACTGTCTTAAAATACAATTCTCAGGCATCCAGTTTTTCATAACTTGTTTAAGTTGCAGTCCCACTCTATCCTTCTCTTTTTTACTCTACATCACTTAACTACTCTGTCTATTATTCCTACTATCAAGGCTCTTTCCTCCTACCTTTCCCCACCTAAACTTACCTTAGCAATCAGCCCTCCACTGATTGTTCTCCTAGAGTTCACTTCTTCAGTGGCTCTACCCGCTCCATTCGCCCTGCGGGCTCACTCCGCTCCCCTACCCCACCCCCAGTTCTCACCCACCCCCAGTGCTTCTACATTTATACACCCTAACAACACACCCCCATCCATACAACCAATCACATGCTCCAACCCCTTAAAGTGCTATTACCCACTTCCCACTAGTCATTACCTTAGTAAACTATCTGTATTTATCCCTGTATAGTAACCTAGACATAATTATTCTACAATGCCAACCACAACTGTCGTAACACACCTGAAGCCCTTACTCTTATTTTTACTCCTAACTATTCTAACTATACCTTACTTACTTACTTTCTATGAACACCTTAACTGCGTAGCATTTCACAACCCCATAAAGCAAACCTCCACACCAATGCTTATAATCCCTCATAGCCATAATAACACATCCTGTCCACCAAAGTATTTATCAGCTAAATTTCATAGACTCACTCACATCACATACTACAGCCCAAGAGCCAGGAAATTCCAGAACCTAATATGTAAACTTTTAAAACTCACTCTGAGAATACAAGTCCACTCCCTAATAGATGGTGATATACATCCAAACCTTGGTCCAAATTCTACCACAACCACAGAGCCTTACACCCCAACTCCTACTAACACACACTTGCTTACCAGACCCCCCCAACTCTCTTCTGATAGCCCATCTCAATATTCCGAGCATAAATAATAAAGTTGCCCACCTACATGCCCTCATGGATGTACATTATTTTGACATCCTCTGTCTCACTGAAACATGTCTCAAACCATCAATAGAAGACAATGTGGTTACTCCCCCAGTTATAATATCCTGAGACTTGACCGTAATGCTAAGAAGGGTGGAGGAGTAGCTATTCTATATAAATCTGGATTACAGGTCACCTCTATAGACTCTAAACCTCCACTAACTAGTAATGCAGAAATTCTTATTTCCAAGATTCAACTCAACAAATGTAAATCCATATATATCATTTGTATCTACGTTCCCCCAGGCAATAATACCAGCACCTTAGAGGCTATCCTAAGTTGGCTGTTGACCACCTACCGACAAGAAACCATAGTACTCGATGACTTAAATATAAACTGGAAGTGCTGTACATCTAAACAGCCTTCCACTCATATTAACCTATATGGTTTTACTGAAACCATTACATCCCCCACTAGAACCAATAAACTTAATAACAATGAAAGCACCCTAGATTGGATTCTCACAAATCGTCATCACCAAACTTACAAAGTAGGTACCCTCCCTGAAGATATAAGCGACCACTCACTTACCTTCTTAATCAGGTATGAGTGACATTCCAAACCCAACCATTTATAAGACAATAAGGACTAACAAAAATTTTAACCACGACAGCTTTCAAAAAAAACGTATAGCTTATGACTGGTCACGCCTAAAACGCCTACCATTAGAAGATGCAGTTAAATACTTTAATTCTAAATTCTTAGCCACTCTAGATTGCCATGCCCCTACATGGATAATTAGAACTAGGACTAAACCAGCCCCATGGCTCTCCAAAACTACCAAACAAAAAATCCTCCAAAGAAACAAACTCTGGGCCAGCTGCCATACAACTAAAAGCCCTACAGAACAATTAAAGTTCAGACAGCTAAGAAATGAAACAAAAAAAGCCATATTGTCAGATCAAAGAAGCTTTTACTGTCAGTTCCAACAAACCCACCAAAATAAACCTCAAAAATTCTGGTCAGGCAAACTCTTACACCCAGGTCATTCAGTCACACCCACTCCCTCAGGCTCTGATCACAACAATCCCAACCAAATAGCCAATTCTTTTAACTCTTTTTTTCACAGAGACCGTTCAATCTCTTGCTAATCAGCTATCCCCTGACACCATATCTTCTTCCTCTGATATCTCTAACAGACCCCTACTATTTCACGTTCAACCTGTTCTTACATCCCTTGTCTGTACCCTTATTCAGAAACTTAAACTCACCACCCTCTTTGCAGAACTACTACCTGCAGATTACCTACAAAAAGCTGCAAAAGCTATAGCCTACCCCATTATCCATCCTCATTAATAGAACTATTTCTGAAGTAACTATCCCATCAATCTGGAAAATGTCACATATTATCCCCCTCCATAAAGGTGGTAATTCCAAAGATTTATCTAACTACAGACCTATAGCCATATTATCCCCATTGGCAAAAATCATGGAGAAAAGCATTCATAAGCAACTATTAAGCTACCTACTAGAAAACAACTTACTAGCTACCTGCCAACATGGCTTCAGACTATTTCATAGCACCACCTCTGCTGTCTTATCCTTCACTGACTGCATTAATAAAAATCGCAATAATGACACTCTATCCTCAGCCCTCTTTATTAATCTGTCAAAAGGCTTTGACATGGTTAACCACCAGCTCCTCATCAACATACTTAAAAAACTGCCACTGGATGCACTTGTTATACAGTGGTTCCAATCCTACTTAAATGACAGGCAATAGGCTGTACTATGGGAGAATAACTTGTCTTCCCACCTCCCAGTTGCCCTTGGTGTCCCTCAAGGCTCCATATTGGGTCCTCTCCTCTTCTCTAGTTTTATAAATGACCTACATTCTGTAATACCTCAAGCTACCTGCATCCAATATGCAGATAATTCCATGCTAATATGTTCAGCCACTTCTCCATCAGAACTTCAGTCCCTAACCCAAAACATGTTTAGCAAAGTAGAGAATTGGCTTCTACACCGATGTCTCAGCTTGAACCCAAAAAAAAAAAAAAAATGCTATTATTCACTCCCACCCGCAGGGCAACCCCACTGAACTTTACTGTTACATCTAGCAATGGTACTATCATATCTCCTGATCCTACCACAAAACTACTTGGGGTACTAATTGATAATAACCTCACCTTTGAGCCTCATATTAACAACACTATAAAAACAGTAAACAAAAAATTAGGTTCCCTCTGCGGGATCAAACCCTTTCTGACTCCACTAGCTAGAACCACTATTGCCCGTACCCACTTAATCACAACTCTACTATATGCCTCCCCTATTTATACTAAACTATGTAAAAGCAATCTGAACAAGCTGGCTATCTCCTACAATAATAGTGCCAGTTTTGCAACTGGGTCAGCCTCTTGAACCCATCATTGTAACAATCTTAATCAACTAGGATGGTTAGAGTTGTCAAATCTAATACTATTGAACCAACTAATAGTTGCCCATAAGATCCTGTATCAACCAACAAATATTCCAATACTCACTAACCTTATCACCCCCTATAATAATCTCAAAACCCTACGCTCAACAAACAAACTACTGGTACAAATAGGTAAAACCACCAATTTGGCTGGTGACTCTTTGTTCTCTAATACAGTGGGTAAAACCTGGAACACCCTCCCCAATCACCTAACCTCCCTATCCTCAGTTACCCTATTTAAAAGCAAAATGAAACCATACCTTAAATCTTATTTTATTTTTTATTTATTTATTTTACATTTGTTGACCGGGATAGTCCGACTGGATGCATGTCCATTTTCAGCGGAGGCCCGGGGAGAAAAGCTCCAAGGGTAAGCAGATACAGCATTACATAATACCAGCATTATATATTACAAACAGACTATTTACAGAGATTACATAAGTAAGCAAATTAAACAAGTTCCACAGGTTACAGTTAATCCTGAGCGCAAGTCAGGATTAAATTAAATTACACAGTAAACTGGTTAACAGATTTTTACACATTCTAGAGAGAGTTAGCCAGGCTTGATACATTGACATAGCCAGTTAAGTGACAAATGTTGTTTGAGTCTAGTTTTAAATTGACCTAAGGTGGAAAGTAAGGTAGTATCAGCTGGAAGAGAGTTCCAGGATCTACTTACAGAGCTTGCAAAGAGAGAATCACCAGCTGTGTTATTAATTTTGCTAGTCTGAATTAGTAGTTTGTTAGAGGATCGAAGCAGTCTAGGATTGTTATAGGGGTGATAATATTTTTAAGTGCAGGAGTATTGTCCAGATTATAGAGGATTTTATCGGCCATAATCAGTTGGTTATACTGGATTAGGCTGGGTAGTTCAAGCCATCCAAGCTGATTTAAATTGATGCAATGATGTGTCCTAAAAGGCAGCCCAGTGGCAAACCTGACAATGTGGTTGTAGCAAATTCAGAGTTTGTTAAGGACAGTCTTGTTTAAATTCGAGAGTAGAGAGGATGCATACAGAAGGGTTGAAAGAAGGTGAGAGCAAGCTATGGCAATTTTAGCTGGAGGGGTTAGGAAGGCTTTTATTCTGTAAAGTGACCCTAGTTTTTTATTGATGGTTTTGATAGTTTGGTTAACATGTAGGTCAAATTTTAGATTATTGTCTATGATGACACTTAATAGTTTTGTAGAGGGGTCAGGGGAGATTATTGTGCCATCATTTGATTTTATGGTAAAGGTGAAAGCGGTAGACCTATGTGTTGGTGAAAATAACAGTATTTTAGTTTTTTTGGGATTTAGGATCAGACGATGTTCAGAAAGCCAGTTTTCAATTGTATTCAAGGTGGTCTGGGTAGCTGACCATAACTCTACTGGAGATGTGGCTGAGAAAATCAGAGTAGAGTCAAACACAGTGGTTATGCCCCTGTGTTAACCCTGACTAACTACTTCACTTGTCTCTAGGCACTAATCTTCATCCCTGTATAAGCTAGTTACTTTTCTAGTAACAATAATGTGTGTGTGTGACTTTACAGTTTAATAGTGTCATTTTACATATTTTTGTAAGAATATCCATAGCTGTTATGTATTAGGATTTTTTCTTATTAATAAGCCAAAATGCAATGAAATGTAATGATTGCCAAAACTTTGTAATGTACCTGTGTTTTGTAAATACTATTCTGATTTGTGGAGCTTTTCTCCCTGGGCCTCCACTGAAAATGGACATATATCCAGTTGGACCATCCCGGTCAGCAAATGTAAAATAAACAAAAATAAAAATAAAAATATTTATTCTTTACTCATAACTCATGTTTTAAGTCTTAAATGTACCATGCATTAGCTATGTTCATTTGTTAGAAAAATGGGATTTTTCTTTTAGAAGGGGAAAGATGTAATGATAAATTAAATTATGCTACTGAAATGTATGCATATAGTGTAAAGTATTGCCATTGCTACTTTAAGTCTTTAAGAGGTTTTTGCTATTTTAAGAATGTATATAGTCCATAATGCACTGCTCCCTCCTACTCATAGTTAGTTGGTGTAAGATGCTGTGATGTGGATATTCCATCACTCCCCACCAAATGTGATGACCCACCACTGGTCCAGTAATCAAAGAGCCTCAATCCTCACCACTGGCAACAGTGGGGGATATTCTCTGAGAGGATGACAAGTACACACAGTATTTCCATATGCAGCTCTCAACATTAAGTGCAATTTCCCTTATGAGCACACAGAGGCCACAGTCAGTCCGGGGCTCATTTCTCCTTCTTTCTCCAGATCCCCAGTAAGACTCCCCACTTGCACAGCTATAGGTTCATAGGTTGGTACTAGGCTATCGGTCTTAAGGCCTATAAAAGCCTAGCCATAACAATTCCCTGGATATTTCTTCCCACAATATTTAATTCTCTGGACCCCTGTCTAGCAGGGTGACTGACATGATCCCCGGGGTGAATTTCCAATCTCCCATCCAATCATCAAGGTTCCTTTTGAAGAGGGCCAAGGAAGCGCTCTGCTTGACATGTATGGGCAGTCTATTCCAGAGTATGGGGAGTCTCTGGGTCAGAAACCTATCCCATGTAAGGTTTAGATTCCTGGAGCGTGTGGCTCTGAGGGATTGGGATTTCTTTAAGTGGAGCATGTCCAACAACTCAGGGTTTGACATGGCCTTGTATGTTAAGCAGAGATCGCCTCTGAGTAGACGATATGCCACAGAGTATAGCTGGAGTTTTTGGCATCTGCTTTAGGCCTGTGATTCTTTTAGTGAGGTATTTATGTGGCCTTTCCAGCTGTTGCAGATGTCTTGTGAGGTACATACCAAACGGTGCATTATACTCTATAATGGGTCTAATGAGGGATGAGTACAGTGGGACAATGACCTCCTTTTTTTCTGGATGAAAAGCCCTTAGTGATGAAGTGTGCCACATAGAAGGATTTCCTGACTGTTGTGGCAATGTGGTTATTGAAAGTGAGACCACTGTCCACCTGTGTCACTAAGTCTCTCATCACACTTTCGATGTTTAGTGTACTGCCACCTATGTGGTAATTCATGGGTACATGTTTTTTTCCAAAGGAGATAACTATACATTTCTTGGCATTAAGCTTGAGCCCATGGCTCTGGCATCAGGCATCTGTTTCTGTAAAGCCCTTTTGTAGAATATCTACATCATTTGGGGATTCAATAATGGCTTCCAGCTTGCAGTCATCTGCAAACTTTGTTAGCCAGAGTCCCTTAGTGTTGGCCTGTACTTCAGAGAAGTAGATGCCAAACAAGAGTGGTCCCAGGAGCTGGATTTGGAGTCGGCTACTTTTACAGTCTGGGTTCTGTCAGTAAGCCAGTTGGCAACCCATCAAGTGACATAGGGATTTATGCCCAGCTTAGGAAGTTTATCTATGATTCCAGAGTGGGTGATGGTGTTGAAGGCTTGGCGAGGTCCAGATAGGCTGTGTGGACCACCTTACCATCGTCCACAGCTCTGGAGACTGATTTGAAGAAGTCAATCAGATTTAGGAGACAAGACCGGCCCTTCACAAACCCAAACTGGGTGGGGTCCAGTGTTTGAAGGTTGCCAATGTCTTTGTTTATAAGTTCCATGATAATGTGTTCCATGCCCTTGCAGATCAGGCTTGTCAGACTGATGGGATGGTAGTTCCCGGGGTCCAAGGCAGATCCCCCCTTGTGGAGTGGGGTAACTGTAGCTGTGCGCCACTCAGTGGGCATGAAGCCTGAGGTGAGGCTATGATTAAACATGACACTTAGGTGAGGTGCCAGTTCATTTTGTAGTTTATGTAGTACACAGCCTGGGATGTCATCTGATTCCATGGATGTTGTATTCTTAGCTTTGGAGACTGCGGTTTCTACCTGTTTGGCCGTGATTACCGGAATTTGGCAATCTTTTAGTATTGATATGGGCCCTTTAGCGGGTGAGAAGGGGGTGAAGTTGGCACTAAATCGATCTGCCAGGATATTGGCAATATCCTTGGGATCAGTATATTTAATGCCATTCTGTTGTAGCTCAGAGCAGATCTGAGCATTGCCATTTAGATTCTTGACATAACTATAGAATGCCTTGTTGTTGTCTTTGTAATCTTTGGCAATTTTATTTTCGTAACTAGCTTTTGAGGATTTTATGAGGGATCTCAGCTTCTTACTGAGGCTGATGAGGGAGTTTTTTGCATCCTGGGATTTTCCTCTTTTCTGCAACAGTTTCTTCCTTCTGTTGTATAGTTTGTTTATAGCAGGGGACCACCAGATTGGCTTCTTTTTTTGGAGAGGAGCATCTTGGTTCTATTTGGGATGGCACGATTCATGCATGAGTGGATGTGCTCGTACAGTGCCTTAGTGTAGGATTCTGCAGTGGAACTTTCAGATCCCGTCTGCATGGGTGTCGTGAAGTTTGTCACTTCTGACTTTAGTAGCATGAAGTTGGCTTTGGAAAAGTTTTTTAAGGAGGTTTCCTTACTGGGGGGGTGGGGGTAGGATGTGGATGTCAAGGCAATGACGGGGTGATCACTGGTGTGGAGCATCTATCTCCCATGTTGGTAATGACCAGGTCTAGGATATTGGAGCCCCTGGTGGGACAATGGATTAGTTGATCCAGGGAGTTGGAATTTATGAATTCCAAGAACGGTTGGGAAAAGGAGTTGGTACCCGAGTAGTTTTCCCAGTTAATGGCAGGGTAATTGAAATCACCCAGTATTAGGGTGTTTGGTTGTATCTTAATATTTTCCAATATGTTTAGAAAGGTGTAGAAAGGTGTAGTGAGAATCTTGGGGCATGGTGGGGGATCTGTAGCAAGCTACAATTTGGATTGCAGTCTTACCTAGTGTTAGTTGCACCTGGAGAATTTCAGATGCATTGTGTTGGGCAACTAGCCTGGAGGTGTGAATATCCTTGGTGAATATGGACACTCCTCCACCTTTAGTGTTTCGGTCTTGGTTTTTTGGCCGAAAAGTGTGGTAAGAGTTGTAGCCTGGTATTGCAGGCATGGCGAAGGCAGGATGCTACTCAGGGCTAGGGTTATACCTGCCTGGGCCACATGATCCAAAAGCTCTTCCATGTCTCTTTTCATGTAGTCCAGGTAGGTAAGTCTCAAGTCATTCACTCCAGCATGGACAATGACAGAGTCGTATTTGTACTTGTTGTGGAGTGATTTGAGTGCATGCGTTATGTGGTGGATCCTGGCACCTGACAGGCAGCTGACTGTAATTTTCTCCTTGTTCAGCCTGGTGAGTGGGACATCAGTGTGCCCGACTATAGAGTCACCTATGACTAAAGTGTTGGGTACATTGTCTTGCCTTAGCTGCTGGTGTTGTGAGCTATGTGTCACTTTGGTTGTGACTGGTGTTTGTTTGCGTTTCAGCTTCAAAGGTCCTTGTTGCTTGGGCAGGTTAATGTTAAGGGCCTCCGCATATGTAGGTTTAGTGTTGCTATGTGTGGGTGTTGATGGTGTGGGTTTTGAAGGGCTATGAGTTGCTTGAGGTGTAGTGCAGGTGTTAACCTTCTCCTCTTGACTGTCTAGCACAATCTTGGCCGGAGAGAGCTTTGCTTCCAGTTTGGCTATGTAAGTGCATCTCTCGCAGGTTGTAGTGTTGGGTGGTAGGAGGAGAGAATTGTCTGTGTACATGAAGCAGTTGCCGCATTGCCCCAGCATGCCCAGAATCACCAGGTGGACAGGAGAAATCACTGGAAGCTGACCCTTGGACATGCCTGTTTAGGTGCTTTTTTTGTAAAGTTTAAGAGCTGTTTTCCCTTACCTTTGCAAGGTACTTTGCAATTATAGGCTGTTTAGTGCCTATGATTAATTTCTCCTTATTGACAAGGAGAGTTGAGTGCTTGTATCAGTTTCAGGCTTCCTAGTGCTTTCCAGCAGGTTCTAGAGCAAGTGCTAGTCACAGGGGTTCAGATTTTAGTGCTACTACTGAGAAACCAGCTAGTTCTAAGGGAAAATTTGAAGAGCAGACTTTCTGGCACCTGGAATAATTTAACTGTAGCCTTGCAGTGCTGCACGATGTGAAAAATGTGCAAACACACACTTTTTTAAGCCAGAAAGTTGAAAGGGATAGAAATCAGCCCTAAAAGGCTAATAAAATTACACTTTCAGAGCTGGAAACCACTCCTCTAGCGTTAGATAGGCAGTACAATGCTCACCAGTCCCACTGGTAAGCAGTAGAACTTCTCTCTATCACAGCAAGGTCTGGATAGCTCTGAACACAGAAAATAAAGTCCTGAGACAAGCAAAGCCTGGGATATGGACTGGCTAGGAAAGGTGGGAAATGAACAAACAAGATAGTATTTTTTCTTTTTTTGTTAAAACAGTCTAAACAATGCAATAATACAGTAAATAAACACAGAAAAGGCTAACACACTTGACTGTGTAGTCCTAAACAGTAAATGCAATTAAAACTCTACAAAATTAGCAATTTAAAACTTTTTAAATGAAGCAAGGCAAGTGCACAACTGAAAAAGTTGAGTGACCAAGCCAAGACGTCCAGCACCCTCTCTGTCCAAACAGTGCTTCATGTCCTTGCCCAAGTAGCTGACATGCACACTCTTTGAGATTTGATTTACACACACACACACACACACACACACGCACACACACGCACACACGCACACACACACACACACACACACACACACACACACACACACACACACACACACACACACAGACATATATACACACACAGGCAAAGGCTAGCAGAGGTTTACTGGCTATGCCCCCTTCTGCCCGCACTATAATGTAGTTTCCACTGCCATTAGTCACTTCTTTTATCAGCTACTTTAAGGCCCTCAACAAAGGGTGTCCAATCTTACTGTGTGATATTAATACTAATATAAATGGCAGTTTGACCAAGAGCAAGGCTATTAGGAGTGGTACACACAGTGCCACCAAATAAATATGCAAGTACCCACAAAACTTAAAATATCTCTACACAGATCAGCCATAATGAAAGGTTTAAATACATTTAATAATAACTAATTAAAGAACAAGACAATACTAAATGTATATTCACAGTGACATCAGAGTTCAAAATCACAACAAATATTTAAAATAACATTGGAGTACAGGCTCACACAAATAAAGAAAAACATCTAAACTAAGCTTTACTATATTTCTGAGTTTATCTAAGCCAGTTATACTGTCCTCTAGAAACTTACTTCATTAGAGCAAAGCAAATATGTGAGTGGATCTTGTTGTCAGGTCCAAGACAAAATGCAGAATACTCTGCTTAACTAAGAGACTTCTCAAAATAATATCTCAAATATTACTGCTGGAATGGCTTGCAGGATGACATCACTTCTTGTCATCTGACTTCTAGTTCCCAGACCAAACCCCCACTTGCTAGAAGCTGGCAGCATTTAGCATCTACTTGTAAAAATATACAGACAAGGGGTTTTCCTCAGATCTTTGGCAGATGCTGGAAGTCATAAAATAATTGTATTGCTTAATTCTTCAAATGTAGCAATTAGTTCACTCCAAGGACAATACAGAAAGCTTCCTAGCACAGACTCTATGTCTCTAGCTGCACTGAAAACTTGAAAAATAGCCTCTTTATTGCATCCCATAAAGTAATTTAATTTTGGCTATTTTTCTGTCTCTTGGACTGAAGTTAACCTCCAGTTTTCTCTTTTGGCATATACATTTAAACAGTTACAATAGTGCATAAACATTTCTGTTGTCTTCCAGTAGGGCACACTGTGGATACATTTTAAACACAAGCACTTTACAAAATACCTTTTCAACAAAATAAAATCTGTACAGAGCAGTTTGATATACACATGGCATACAGTTCTAATACATTTGTAAATAAGTGTCTTATGTAAATCATTTTGATATTCACCAATGACATATAATTGTTTAAAAAATACCAGTAGCTGTGCTGGCAGTATCCCCTTTCATCACACTTCTTCTCCCCTTCAAAGAGTCAAGCTAGTTTTTCAAGTGACCCTTGAGAAACATTACTTGAAAGGAATGAGGCTAGCTGGGAATACATTACCCCACACTTTGTCTTGAGATCCCAGGTACCTTTGCATTGCTGACCCCATTACATTGTTGTACTGTCATATCATATGCCTGCAACCCTAGGCTCCACCATAGTAACTTTGGATTTTGCTGGCTGGCTCCCTGTAGCCATAGATTCCCTTCAGATTTCTCCTGCCTTCTACTGCAAATGCTTAACACCAGGGCCTCCCTATCATGGTAGATTTCATCATGTTAACATGGTACAGTTTGTGCCCCTGCCTCATGCCTAGCAGTTCTACCATGTAGTTAACATCACTGAACTTCCTTACCACTTTGAAGGGTCCCTCCCAAGCTGCCTGCAGCTTGTTGTGTCTGAGAGGAATGCGAACCATGACCTGCTGCCCCACAGCATACTCCCTAGCTCGAGCATTCCTGTCATACCATACTTTTTCTGTTGTTGGGCTTCTGCCAGGTTCTCCTGGGCCAAGTCCATGAGTTCCGTGAACCTTGTCCTGAGGTTTAGGATATATGCCACAACAGACTCCTTGTGGGATTCACACTCACCCTCCCACTCTTTGCGAATCAAATCTAGAGGTCCATTCACCTTATGGCAATATAGCAACTCAAAGGGTGAAAAACCTGTGGATTCCTGGGGCACCAAGCAAAGCAAATAACAGATAGGTAAAATATTTGTCCCACTCCCTCTTAAACTGATCTGCAAATGTCCAAAGCATTGTCTTTAGTGTACAGTGTAACCTTTCCACAAGACCATTAGTCTGTGGGTGGTAGGCGGTGCTGCCACAGACAAGCCAGCAGGTCTGACATGAAATTGGCACCTCTGTCAGTCAGTTTCTTTTGGGAAACCTACCCCACTGAAAATCTCTTACAAAGCATTTGCCACCTTTTCTTCCTTGATGGAGGACAGAGGCACTGCCTCAGGATATCGGGTAGCATAATCTACTACCACTAGGATATATTTCTTCCCTGTGACACTTGGGGTAGTCAGAGGTCCCACAATATCTGTGGCTACCCTCTGAAATAGATCCTCAATCACAGCCAAAGGCATCAAAGGAGCTTTGACCTTGTCTCCTGCCTTGCCTACTTTTTGGCACTGTTCACAGGTCCTGCAGTACCCTGTTACATCCCTGGAAATCCCAGGCTAATAAAAGTTCTGCATAACACATCCCTTGGTACGCTTTATGCCCATATGACCTGAAAAGGGAATATCATGGGCTATGGCTAGAAGTGCCAGATGGTAGGCTCTGGGCACTACTAACTGCTGTATTGCCTCACCTTCTAGCCCTCCCTCAGGGGTCCACCCTCTGTACAGTAACCCTTTGTCCCAGTATGCAGATTCCCCTTTTCCTTGAGAATCAGGCACCTCCCTGGCTACCTCTTTGAATCCTTGTAATGTAGTGTCTGAGAGCTGAGCCTGTCATAACTCTCTCTTTGTAACTCTTCCCAGCTCCCCTTCCACAGAAAGTCTGATATCTTCTGGCAGTGGTGCCTCACTGCCAGCCAAGTTACTACTACTCACCTCTACCCTTGCAGTCACTCTGTCCAAGGGAATCTTAGTACCCACCAGCAGCTTTGGCTCACCTTCAGTCTCACTGCTATAGGGTAGCTCACTCTCTGAAGTAACGACCTCACCAGTCCTGGCTTCAAGTGAGTGGTCTGTCTGGGTCCCTCTCAGGCTTCCAGATCCACATGTTTGTCTCCAAGCCTGACTACGATTAACTGCATACACACAAGGTACAGATTATCAAAATCATTCCCTATCAGGACATCTACAGGGATATCCTCAAACACATCTACTTGCTTGCTTCCTTTTCCACCCTCCAAGTCAAGGTAAACCATAGAGAAAGGTATTTGGAATGGGGTCCCTCCTAAAGCTCTGACTGAAGTAGACTGCCCAAGCAAGTAGTGCTCCTCTTTAGCCATTTCAGGCTTCATAATGGTTAGGTCAGAGGCTGTGTCTCTCTTAGAAGTGGCCTGTTTCCCATCTACTAAGATAGGATATAACCTCTTGTGGTAGTTTGGTTCCCTTGTTGTCCCCAGATAACTTACCACTGGCATTCTGTTATTCCGACTTGCTGGCTCCCATAGGTTTTTGTTCCCCACTTTGCCTTTGTGGCTGTCTATATGCTACATGGCCCCACTGGTTACATTTAAAACATTTAACCCTTGATCTTTGCTGTGTATCTGAACTAGTGACTTCCCCTGTTACTTGTGGACTCTGTTGGAGTAGTTTAGGCTGCCCACCATGGGTTCCTTTACCCACCTGTGCAGCAGTGGGTATCCCTTTCCTGTGCAGTGATGGCCTGTTTGCTAGATATAAGTCTCCCTTTTTCCCCCAACTCATCTGCGGTATTGCATTCCTTATCTGCCAATATGATTCTCATGTCCTCAGGCAAAGTGCTAAGGGCTTGTTCCCTCACCAAAAGGTCTGCCAGCTTTTCAAAAGTGGTGGTCTGACACTCACTTGCCCACCTATGAAAATAAGTACTTAACTCAGCAACATAATGACACACACTGTCATCTGCCTTGCGCCTATGCTCAACAAACATTTTTCTATGAGCTTCAGGTGTTAACTTAAAACACTCAGATAAACAATTTTAACTGTATTGTAATTTAAGCAATCAGTATCAGACAATTTAGAAACAGCAGTTACAGCTTTACCATGGAGTAAGGGGGTCAGGAACCGTACCCAAAGCTGTTGTTCAACATTATACTGTTTACAAACTCTTTCAAACATTTGAATAAAATTATTAAAATTATCACCCTGTAAACGGTGGAAGGAATGTCCTGACCTTTATTGCTTCTCGTATTCAGCTGTTCCCTTTCCCGTTACCTCCATGACCCTAGCAAAGGGTCAGTATCTCCTTTTTGTGTTGCCTCTACCTGTCATTTTCTTTGGCTTCCAGATGTCTCAGTCTCTCTGCTGATTCTAATTCAACCTCCAAGCACCAGAGTCTCTCTGCTGATTCTAGTTCCAAACGTTTGACCTTCAGTTCAAGTCTCTTTAACTCCAGATGTATTTTTAAGTCCTCTGAGGCAAAGTTGAACTGTCCATTTTCTGAGAGATGTACATCCCAAGGCCAGTCTGGTTGCCCCCCTGGTTGCTGGTCTGCAATGCAGCTGTGACTATGTCAAGTTGGCATGCATCAGTCCTTTGGCTTGGTACATCTCAGCCAATTCCTTCCTTGTTAGCTTGCCATGATGCTCTGCTAACATCCTTGCCTGCTCTCCCTGACTAACAAAAAAAAAAAAAACTACTGTGATATGAAACTCTGAATGTCTGCCATGTGGCTGCTTGGTTATACAAACACCTTCTTTAGTGACTGCTGTTTACAACCTACAGGAGTTCGATAACAACACCACTGAATCCCAGTATGTGATGTGACCCCACCACTGCTAACCAAATGTGATGTGGATATCCCACCACTGCCTACCAAATGTGATGACCCACCATTGGACCAGTAATCAAGGTGCCTCAATCATCATCACTGGCAACAGTGGGGGATGTTCACTGAGAGGATGACAAGTACACACACACACACACACACACACACACACACACACACACACACACACACACACACACACACACACACACACACACACACTATTTCCAAATGCAGCTCTCTGCATCAAGTGCAATTTCCCTTAAGAGCACACAGAGTCTACAGTCAGTTCAGGGATGTTTTTTCCCTCTTTCTCCAGATTCCCGATAAGACTCAGCACTGGCACAGGTATAGAGTTGAGATCTCAGCTGAGCGACCAAGCCAAGACCTCCAGAACCCTCTCTGTTCAACCAGTGCTTCATGTCTCTGCCCAAGTAGCTGACACACACACACACACACACACACACACACACACACACACACACACACACACACACACACTATTTGAGGTTTGATTTACATACATACACACCTGGGAAAGGCTGTCACAGGTTTACTAGCAATACCCCCTTCTGCCCAGACTATAACATAGTTTCCACTGCCACAAGTCAGTCCTTATCAGCTACTTTAAGGCACTCAACAAAGGGTGTCCAATCTTACTGTGTAATATTAATCCTAATACAAATGGTAGTTTGACGAAGAGCAAGGCTATTAGGAGTGGCCCACACAGTATCACCAAATAAATGTGCAAGTACTCTCAAAACTTGAATATCTCTACACAGATCAACAACAATGAAAGGTTAAATATATTTAATAATAAATAATAAAAGAACAAGACAATACTAAATATATATTCACAGTGACATCAGAGTTCAAAACCACAGGAAATATTTAAAATAACATTGCAGTACAGGCTCACTCAAATAAAGAAAAACATCTAAACTAAGCTTTATTATATTCCTGACTGTATCCAAGAGAGTTATACTGTTCCCTACAAACTTCTTCATTAGAGCAAGGCAGATGTGTATGTGGATCTTGTTGTTGTCAGGTCCAAGACATAATGTAGAATGCTCTGTCTCACTAAGAAATTTCTCAAAATAATATCTCAAATATTACTGCTGGGGAGGCTTGCAGGATGATAACACTTCTTGTCATCTGACTTCTAGTTCCCAGGCCAAAACCCCCATTGCTAGAAGCTGGCAGCATTTAGCATCTACTTGTAAAAATATACAGACAACAGCTTTTCCTCAAATATTTGGCAAATGCTGGAAGTCATAAAACAATTGTATTCCTTTGTGCTTCAAATGTAGCAATTAGTTTACTTCAAGGACAATACAGAAAGCTTCCCAGCACAGCTTTTTGCCTCTAGCTGCATTGAAAACTTGAGGGATAACATCTTTATTGTGTCCTATAAAGTAATTTAATTTCAGCTATTTTTCTTAAGTTTGCTGGACTGAAGTTGACCCTCCAGTTTTCTCTGTTGACATACACATTAAACAGTTGCAATAGTACATGAGCATTTCTGTTCTCTTCCAGTACGGCACACTGTAGATACATTTTAAGCACAAGCACTTTACCAAATACCTTTTCAACACAAACATTCTATACAGAGCATGTTGATATACACATGACATACAGTTCTAATAAATGTGTAACACAAGCATCTTATAGAAATCATTTTAATATTCACCAATGACATACTTATTTACAAAATGCTAGGTAGCTCCTTTCAGATGCTATGTGTGTTAATATCATTCACAGTTAGCTGACATATCTAAATAAATGCTGTTTGTTTTATTAAAATATTGGTAATCATTATGTTCTTAAGAGTAATAACAAATATCACTGGGTAAATACATGGCTTACAGAGCTGCTACCTGCGATGCTGTAGAGCCATATTTGCTCATTCACATGGGCCAACAGTTTCTACAGGAAGGCCTTGGATATTTTATGGATTTATGAATGTGAAAGTTATATACTTACCATGATGATAGATCCATGTTGCCTTGTTTTCATCTGGTTCTACATATGGGAAATCAGATATGATGAGATCTGACCTCAACACCTTTTAGGAGTTGTGGATTCAGGGCTCTGACTTGTCCCCTAACTATAATTTTACATTCTCCTAAAGTACCTCAGATCGAGTTCACCTGTTCATACCCAAAAATTATACATCGATCTTCTTAAACAGGTAACCTACAAGAAAAGGATAAATAGTGGGCAGAAATAGAAAACAGCCATCAAGGGCTGTCCAAAGACAAGCACCATCCTTTCAAGCATGGAGCACCAAGTGACAATTTTAGAGGGGGGAATGGGGTGAAGGATATTGAACTGGACAAAAACAAGATAACATGGATCTATCATTATGCAAGTATGTAACTTTCATATCTGATGTTTTTGTCTGATTTAACCTTTGGCATAGATTCCCAAGCTACCAAAATACACCTGGGTGATATAAAGGGAGGATATTACTAAAAATGGTGGAGCCAAAGAACATATAGGATCTGAACTGTACATCCAGCTTGTAGTGAGACATGAACATGTGGACAGTTGAACAAATAGCTGCAGTACAAATCTCGTCAATAGGAACTCTGTACATGAAGACTGTAGAGGTAGCTATAGACTTTGTAGAGTGAGCTTTTGTTTGTTTTTGTTTTTTTTTTTGTGCAAGGATCCTCTCAGCCTGTCATATAAAAAGATTAGACAGTTAGAAAGCCACCTAGATAAGGTAATCTTTGATCCACTTTGGCCCAATTTAGCTTTAGAGAAAGCAACAAACAGTTGATCAGATTTCCTAATATCCTGTGCAGATAAAATCTGAGTTGTCTACGAACAAACAATAAATGTAAAGTATACCCTCCTTTATTAGAAAATCTTGGGAAGAATACTGGCAGACTGATGATCTGATTAAGGTTAATTTCAAATGTCACCTTTGGGAGGAAAGTGGGATTTGTTCCGAAGGATGCTGTCCTTATGGAAGATCATATATGATGGGGTGGGGGGGGGGGTTACAAGACAATATTTTCAATTTGGAAATTCTCCTAGCAAAAATAATGGCTATCAGAAAAATGGTATTCCAAACAAGGAATTGTAAGTCCACTGAGGCAGCTGGCTCAAAGGGAGCCTGAGGTAAGTCCTGCAGCATGATTGTTATGTTCCATGGATAAATAAAATTTCATATGGGGAGCCTCAATAAGAAATTCCCTTCAGAAAGGCCTTTGAAATCTTTAGTAATGCTATGGGGGTTTGAATGTGTTCATTATGGAAGTTGGAAATGGCTGTCAGTTGAACCTTGGTTGTTCAAAAACTAGAGCTTTTTTGGAAAAGATCTGACAAGAAATCCATGAAGGAAGGAAAAGTGCTGAGAAAAGGTTTATTCCCTTAAAAGATGCCCAGATAGAAACCTTTTCCACTTGCTAAATAAACTTTTTTAGTATTTTGCTTGTGTGAATCTGAAAGAATATGAACCACCAAAGTGGACAGCCTAGCATCTCCGGCTACAATTAGAGTTGGAGGAACCATGCAGTTAGCTTCAAGATTTTCAGGTCCAGGAGAGGCTGCCCAGATGGATGACTCAGTAGGTGTAGATGGTAATCCAGTGCCCAGGGTGGATGTACTAGATGAAGACACAGAAAGGAGAACCAAGCTTGCTGGGGCCAAAAGGGAACAATGAGGATTACCCTGGCCTTGAACCTTCTGGTTTTCTAAATGAACTTCTTAATCAGCAGTATTGAAAGAAAGGAGTATAGAAGACCAAAGGGCCATGAGCTAGAACATCCCTCAGTGATTGACCCTGTGGAGGGACCAATGCAAAGTAACTGCTGCACTTGTTGTTTAGGTAAGAAACAAAGATCACTGCAAGGTTGGCCCTAGTGACTGAAAATTTGAGATGCCACTGCTTGATTGAGGGACCACTCAGGGAGAAGAATGGCCCTGCTCAGCTTGTCCACTAGAACACTGTAAATCTCCAGGATTTTCATTGCTATAAGAAAGTGACGAGAAGACATTGCCCATTGCCAGACTCTCTTGGCTTCCCATCAAAGTGGATATAAGCAGGTCTCCCCTTGCTTGTTGATGTACCAGACTACTGCTATATTGTCTGTCTGGATAGAAATCATTCCTTCAGGAAGGAGGTTCTGAAAAGCCTGCAATACAAGGAAGACTGTTGTCATCTCCAAGACACTGATGTGAAGACTGGCCTCCAGGTGTGACCAAGAATCTTGGACCATCTTCACTTTGAAACGCCCCCATCCCCAGGAGGAAAGCATCCATGGTTACTGATTGAGATGATGGAGAGAACTGTCAAACTTCCAACACTACCTGATAGGTCAACCACCACATGATATGAGTCCTGCAAATGGGTTTTACATAATTTTGAGTGTGTAGTGAAGGCAATGTTTTTGACCATTGAACCTATAGGGTCCATTGAAGAACTCTCATGTAATATCTTGCTAGGGGAGCTAATGTGATTGCTAATGCCATCAACCCTAGTAATCACAGAATGAGTCCTGCTGGAGGATAGGGATATTGAAGACCTTCAGTAGATACCTGATGCAAAGATAATGTTCTAGACTAAGGAATTCTGGCTATTTGGCTGGTGATATTCATGTGGCACCCAATGAACTCTATCTGTTGAGTATGGTATGGTTAGCAAAGAAGTTATCAGTCCTGCTAGGGAGAAAATGACAGTCCACATCCAGGTGTGCTGTCCCCCAGACAGTACGCACAATAAGGGTCCTGTATCAGAATCTTATGGCTGCAGGCTATACACTTTGAATCCTTGGACCTAGACCACCATGGCTGGCAAAGAACTTATTAGTTCTGTAAGGGTGAAAATGACAAAATATAACAATAAGCTAGTAAAGAAGGAAAAATAGCAATACAGCCAAAACCCCACTTAAACTGTCTATATTAAAATATAAAAAATGTAATAAGTATATATATGAAAATTATCTGCACCTGTATTGCACCTGGCTAAACTCCTCTTTCTCATTTCATTTCCCACTGTACTACCAGGTTGCCATATAATAAAGGATTTTTTCCTAGTATTATGTTATGTTATATGTATATATAATTGATAATAATGTTTTAGCTATATTGCTATTTTTATTTTATTTTGCCATGTTTCATTTTATTATGAGTTTTAAATGTTCATATCTACCTTGTAAATGTTTATATCTTGCTTGTATAATCTATCTACTATGTATGTAACTATCTTTGGAGCTTTTTTCCCTGGGCATCCGCTGAAAATGGGCTACTAGCCCAGTCGGACTATCCCGGTAGATAAATGTAAAATAAATAAATAAATAATATAGATATATAAGGGAGATGAGAAAAAAAGAAAATGCTAGGAAAAATAGCCTTGAAAAATCTATAAACAAACATATGTCAGAGCCCTCATACGCCACATCTCTTCCAATCAGGTGTCAAATGAGATCTAAAATATTTTAGGGAAATGCAGGCAATTATGGATAGGGGAGGAGCCAGAGCTCTGTCTCCACAGCTTTTAAATGGTGCCAAGTTTGGATACGATCGGATACGATGTCTCAAAGTTTGAATGGAATGAACTCAGACAATATCGGATCAAGCGCTTCCTCAGATTGTCTATGGAAGGTCCCTGTAACTTGAATGGTAAGAGCTATACATATCTAAACAGAATCCAGGAACCATGACCACAGAATGAATGATACTATCCAAACCAAAAACAAGAGAGGAGGTTGGGAAGAAACAAAACCTATTTATTATTAAAGTTTGAGCACTTTTGACTGATAATACAGCAGAGATCTTCAGAGAAAAATACAAACCAGCCTAAAAAAGTTTAAATACCTTGCACAATTAATCACATGATTCTACACACCCAACCACAAGTTACTAGTTGAATACAAAAAATTAAATTTGTAAAAGGTTGTACCCTAATAAGTCTCCATAGTGAATAATAATAAAATCAACAATACAAACACCATATAAAACAATACAAAAACATTTATAGTGTAAATGAACAAAGACTTAACAAAACCACCACGGCTTCCAGTGCGATAAAAATCCAATTTATCACATAAGACAAGCGCTTTCACATAGACACTCTACGCTTCTTCAGATCCTTAAAACAATGCCCCAATACAAAACATTTTATAGCAGCAAAATCACAGTCCAAGTATCAACTAAATAATTAAACAATTAAATAATAGAATAACTGACATTAATTACCCTCCATATAAAAGGCTAAAACCATTTACTTAAAGTGCCGTGCATCCAACTCTGGTTTAATACAAATGCTACTGTTCAAGCCAGAGATAGATGTGTACTTGTAGCTTAAAAATCCATTTCAGTTCCATGCGTTCAATAAAATTATTATTATCACCACCTCACTTATTCATTGCAATAATTTGTAAAACCTTAAAACTAAATGTTTGTTTGTCTTTTTGGCTTTTCCCAGTTAGGGGTCGCCACAGCGGAACTCGATCCGCTAATGATTGGCAGTAGATTTTTTATGGTGTTGAGTTGCCAGCCCGATGCCCAACCTTCAGCGAAGGCACGCCCATTCACGCATGTCTTTCAGTGGAGACTTGACCGTGGGGAGGACATGTAGACTCCACACAGAAGGCACTCCAGCTGAGAATCGAACAGGCGAACCTCTTGCTGTGAGGCAACAACGCTACCGATGTACCACCGCGGCACCCTAAAACTAAAGGTATGAAGTGAAAATTCTACTATCTGCTTGGCTAGAGCATTGCATAAATTCCTATGCTTAATATCATATAAATGGTCGTACACTCTATCCCTAAGACATTTCATGGTTTTGCCAACATAAAAACAGCTGCACCCATCACATGTAGCCAGGCAAATGAGGTTAGTAGTATTGCAGGAGGCACGAAATCTCGGTTCAAATTCATAACATAGAGTTGGATGCCTAAACTTTTAAACTCGTGTCATACTACTACACATCTTACGCTTCTTACAGGAGAAAGTACCAAGTTCTCCCTCGAGTTAAAGTGCAAGTTCCATTACCACATAATATCTGTTTCACATTCTGATTGTTCTTATATATAAACTTAGGCTGTTCTTCAGCCAATTTCATAGTATCCCTATCCGCCATAAGAAAATGCCAATTTCTATTAATAATTTCATGTACCCTCTTATTATCTGTATTATATCTAGTTACTAAATGAGTTCCATGTTTTCCTTCACATCGTGAACCCTGGATTTTTTGGATGTGAAATTGTATAAGGATAACCTGGGGAAAATAGCTACAGGCTTGTTCCGTAAGGAATGGTGGCGTAATAGCTTGTTGGATCATAGCAGCATGCATCCTAAACACATTTTCCCTAACATTATGAAGGGCCAATTGAATAGGGTGAAGAGGCTTTGTGGAGATTGATCTATTCTGCAACAGGAAGTAAATACTTTGGAACAGTTATTTTTAGATAGAGGATACAGAGGGTCTGATTTTTCTAGGTTAAGGGATGAGATTATCAATGAGAGGGTGAGTTCCCCTGACAGTGATAACTTACTACATAGAGGTACCACATGATGTGAAGGAAAATATGGAACGCGTTTAGTAACTAGATATACTACAGATAATGAAATTATTAATAGAAATTGGCATTTTCTTATGGTGGATAGTGAAACTATAAAATCGGTTGGAGAACAGCCTAAGTTTATATATAAGAACAATCAGAATGTGAAACAGATATTACGTGGTAATAGAACTTGCACTTTAACTCAAGAGAGAGAACTTGGCACTTTCCCCTGTAAGAAGCGTAAGATGTGTAGTAGTATGACATGAGTTCAAAAGTTTAAGCATTCAAGTCTATGTTATGAATTTGAACCGAGATTTCGTGCCTCCTGCAATACTACTAACCTCATTTACCTGGCTACATGTGATAGGTGCAGCTGTTTTTATATTGGCAAAACCACGAAATGTCTTAGGGATAGAGTGTACCACCATTTATATAATATTAAGCATAGGAATTTATGCAATGCTCTAGCCAAGCACATAGTAGAATTTTCACTTCATATATTTAGTTTTAGGGTTTTACAAATTGTTGCAATGAATAAGTGAGGTGGTGATAATAATAATTTTATTGAACGCATGGAACTGAAATGGATTTTTAAGCTACAAGCACATATCTATCCTGGCTTGAACAGTAGCATTTGTATTAAACCAGAGTTGGATGCACGGCGCTTTAAGTAAATGGTTTTAGCCTTTTATATGGAGGGTAATTAACGTCAGTTGTTCTATTATTTAATTGTTTAATTATTTAATTGATACTTGGACTGTGATTTTGCAGCTATAAAATGTTTTGTTTTGGGGCATTGCTTTAAGGATCTGAAGAAGCGTAGAGTGTCTACGTGAAAGCGCTTGTCTTATGCAATAAATTGGATTTTTATCGCACTAAAAGCCATCGCGGTTTTCTTAAGTCTTTGTTCGTTTACAATTTGTCTTCTTCAACAAGACCTTTGGGTGGTTGTGGGTTTTTTTGCAAAAATATTTATAGTATATAAGATCTAAATTTTAAAACACTACCAATAGAAATATGTTCATATAACCCTGGGGGCATTTCAGCATTTAACCTAAGTTGACATAGCAATTCACGCTGCCCCAGTAAATCCTCCCCAGGGCCTCCTGTAGGGTTTCTGCGGACAAACTCCAAGCCCCAAAAAAAGAAATAATGGCCAGGATTGCTGTGTATATGTTTAGCAAGAGAACTACTAGACTTATATTTCCTAATATCAAGAGAATGTTCATAAATATGTTCCCTAAATTTCCTTTGAGTTTTTCCAACATAAAAACTGCCACACCTCTAGCATAGGGCAAGATAAATAACTCCAGTTGTGTTAAAGTTACAGAAAAAGGTGGATTTAATGTATTTCCCATTAACTATAACCAATGCTCCCACCAGTATCAACCTACATTGGGAGCAAAAGCCACATTTACCAGTACCAGTTTTTTTCCTGAGATTGGGAAGACACAGTAAAGTTCCCATACTCCAAAAAAAGTTTATGTTTTTTTCCCTTTCAATACACAAGTGGTATATCCCCAATTTTGTCCTTTACACCGTTGAAACAGATACAAATCAACCAATTCTTATTTAATATTTCCCCTTATACTCTGGTCTTCTGCACAATATTACATAACAAAGGCAGCAGAATAATGTTTTTTGGGGCAATATTCCCCCAAAATGTCACCAACAGTCCTGTATCCAGTCTTTATCAAGGAAATAATAATTCCATCCTTCCTTACATTTGTGTAATACATGAACTATTCAGATTATACTTTAGACTGAGGTCACATTTGGCAGAGTTGATGATAGCTTAGCTGAATGTTAAACCTTGTGTGAAACTATCTGAAGAGAAGAATATGATCATAGGATCATAGGAAGTTACTAGGCTATTGGCCTTGAGGTCCTTACAAGTCTGGCCAAGAATTTAGCCCATGTTCCAACAAGTCAGCACCCTAGGGTGTCCATCAGAGACACAGGTGGAATCTCAGGGGTGTATTTTCTATTCCCCATCCAGTTATCTAGGTTGCACTTAAAAAAGGTGTAATGAGGTACTCTGCTTTATGTGGAAAGGGAGTCTATTCCAGAAAAGGGTGAGTCTCTGGGACACAAATATGCCCTGCCAATGAGTCCCATTCATGTCACAGACCAGGTTGAGATCTCTCGTGTTGGTTACTCGAGTGGAGCTTGACTTGCGGATATGCAGCAGTCCCATCAGGGTGGGGTCTGGGATTGCTTTGTATGCCAGACAGAGGGCACCTCTGAGGAGTCTGTAGGAGACTGAGTAGAGGGACAGAGCTTTTAGCCTATCTGTGTAGGGTAGATGTTTGAGGCCCTGGATTCTTCGGGTGAGGAACCTCTTTGGTCTCTCCAGCTGCTGCATGTGCTTTGTGAGGTACATGCCGAAATGGGTGTTGTACTCAATAATGGGTCTTATAAGGGCAGAATACAGGGATGTTATGACCACTTTGTCCCTGGATGAGATACCCTTATTAATGAGGTGGGCCATGTAGAAAGCTTTCATACAACGGAGGCAATATGGTGGTCAAAAGTCAGATTGCTATCAACATGGGTGCCCAACTCCCTCACGACTGATTGCGCGTTTAGTACCTAATTATCAATGTGATAATTTGTGGGGGTGTCACTCTCCCCAAAAGGGATGATGATGCATTTTTTGGCATTCAGTTTGAGGCTATGTTTCTGGCACCAGTCATTTGTTTGGATGAGACCCTCTTGGAGGATGTCCACATCACTAGGGGAATTGATGACAGTACCCATCTTGCAGTCATCTGCAAACGTGGTCAGCCATAACCCACTAGATTTGGCCGACACCTCCGAGAAGTATATCCCAAACAGCAGAGGCCCCAAGACTGATCCCTGGGGTACACTGCTTGTTACAGGTCTACTACTTGAGGTGGCTTCCCCTATTTTGACTAGGTGGGTTCTATCAGTGAGCCAGTTTGCCACCCATCTGGTAACATATGGATTGATGCTAGTTAAGAGACTTTATCTGTTATACCTGAGTGGGGAATAGTATTGAAGGCTTTGGCCAGGTCAAGGTAGGTGGTGTACACCATCTTCCCCTTGTCTATGGCCTTAGTGACTGTTTCAAAGAAGTAGACTAAATTTAACAGGCATGACCTTCCCTTGACAAAACCAAACTGTGTGTGATCAAGTGTCTGGAGGTTGTCAAGGTCCTTGTTAATGAGGTCCATGATAATCTACTCCATGGCCTTGTAGATCAGGCTAGTTAGCATGATGGGTCTATAATTTCCTGGATCAGTGTACCCTCCACCTTTGTGCAAAGGGATGATAGTAGCTGCCTCCACACTGCTGGGACAAAGCCAGTACTCAGGTTTGGTTGAATAGGGTGCCTAATGGTGTTGCAGTTCCTGCCTGAGTTCATGTAGGATGCAGCCTGGAATGTTATCAGGTCCCATGAAGGCTGTATTGTTTGCTTTTGAGAGGGCAGTGATGACTTGCTCACTAGAGATAAGGGAAGGGGGGTAGGTACTGCGCATGTCCTGTTTTACTGATGGGACAGAGGAGTGAAGTTTTCACTGAACCTGTCTGCCAGCAGGTTGGCTATATCTACAGCATTTGTGTATGTGGTATTCTTGACCACCAGTTCTGAGCAGACCTGGGTGCTTCCCTTGAGATTGTGGACATATGTGATGAAGGCTTTATGATTGTCTTTAGTAGATGTGGCCAGTTTGGACTCAAAGTTTGCTTTTGAGGATTTCACTAGTGCTCTTATTTGCTTGTTCAGGCTAAGGAAAGATTGCTTCCAATTAGGCACCTGCTCCTTCTTGGTCCTGGACAGCATTTTTTTCCCTTTTATTCTAGAGTTTATTTATTGTAGATGGCCACCAGACAAGTTTACTCTTCCTTGAGGAGGAGGATTTCATCCTGTCTGGTATTCCTGATTCTATGGAGGTATATAAATGTTCATATGGTACTTTGGTGTAGGTTTGGACATATGTGCCAGTTCCTATGGAGGGGCAGGGGGCTGTGAAGCTGTTTATACCTTCACTCAGTAGATTGTAATCAGCTTTGGAGAAGTTTTTTTGTTTGACCCTAGCGGGGGGGATGCTGACGTCGAAAGTGATCGCTTTGTGGTCGGGTCATACCAGGTTCATAGGTTCATAGGTTCATAGGTAGGTACTAGGCTGTTAGTCCTAGGGCCTATATAAGCCTAGCCAAAAGGGTAACCTAGCTTTCGCCACCCAAGGAAATTATTTTCCTGTGCCCCTTTCGAGCAGAGCCACAGAAGTGATCCCTGGGGTGAATTTCCTATTTCCCATTCAGTCATCAAGATTTTTCTTGAAGAGTGCTAATGAGGAGCTCTGTTTGACACAGATAGGTAGTCTGTTCCAGAGTATGGGAAGTTGCTGGGACAGGAATCGATCCCTCCAGCATGTTCTGTTTATTGTGGTGACAATGTTTAGGTCCCTAGAGTGTGTAGCTCGGAGGGATTGGGATTTCTTTAAGTGGAGCATGTCCAACAGCTCTGGGTTTGACATAGCTTTGTATGTTAGTCAGAGATCACCTCTGAGTAGGCGATATGTGACAGAGTAAAGCTGGAATTTTTTGAGACGGTCTGCGTAGGGCATCTGTTTGAGGCCAGTAATCCTCTTTGTGAGGTATTTCTGTGGCCTTTCCAGTTGTTGTAGATGTCTTGTGAGGTACGTACCAAAAGGGGTATTGCACTCTATAATGAGTCTAATGAGTTTTGAGTAGAGGGGAACAATGACCTCTTTTTTTCTGGATGAGAAACCTTTTGTGATGAGGTGAGCTACGTAGAAAGATTTCCTGACCACTGTGGCGATGTGTTTATCAAAGGAGAGACTATTGTCTACCTGTGTCCCAAGGTATCTTATCACACTTTCGGCATTAAATAGACTATCACTTATGTGGTAGTTCATGGGTACAGAGTTTTTACCAAAGGGGATGACAATACACTTTTTGGCATGGAGCTTCAGGCCATGGCTTTGACACAGACATCTGTCTCAGTGAGGCTCTTTTGTAGTATGTCCACATCGTTAGGAGTTTCGATTATGGCTCCTAGTTTGCAGTCATCTGCAAACTTTGTTAGCCAAAGATCTTCTGTGTTAGCCTGTACTTCAGAGAAGTAGATACCAAACAGGAGAGGACTCAGGACTGAACCCTGTGGTATTCCACTTGTCACTGGTCTGAAGTCGGATTTGGAGTCTGCTACTTTCACAATGTGGGTTCTGTCCGTGAGCCAGTTGGCAACCCATCTTGTGACATATGGATTTATACCTAGTTTAGTGAGCTTATCTATAATTCCAGAGTGGGGGATGGTGTTGAAAGCCTTGGCGAGATCTAGATAAGCTGTGTGAACCACCTTACCCTCATCTATGGCTTTGGTAATTGCTTCAAAAAAGTCAGTCAGGTTTAGGAGACATGATCTGCTTTTTACAAACCCGAACTGGGTAGGGTCCAGAGTTTGGAGATTACCAATGTCTTTGTTTATGAGTTCCATGATGATATGTTCCATGGCCTTGCAGACCAGGCTCTTCAGCGTAATGGGGTGGTAGTTCTCGGGGTCCATCATGGCTTCCCCTTTGTGGAGTGGGATAACCGTTGCGGTGCGCCATTTAGTGGGCACAAAGCCTAAGGTGAGACTATGATTGAACATGGTACTTAGGTAGGGTGCCAGTTCATTCTGTAGTTCATGTAGAATGCAGCCTGGGATATTGTCAGGTCCCATGGATGCTGTGTTCTTGGCTTTGGAGAGTGTGTTTTTTACCAGTGCAGCCATGATTACAGGAACTTTGCATTCTTCCGGTATAGAGATGGGCCTTCTAGGGGCTGAGAGGGGGTTAAAGTTAGCACTGAACCTATCTGCCAGGATGTTGGCAATATCAGTTGGTTCTGTATATTTAGTGCCATTGTGCTATAACTCAGAGCAGACCTGAGTGTTGCCATTGAGATTCTTGACATAGCTATAGAATGCTTTGTGGTTGTCTTTAGAGTCAGTGGCAATTTTGTTTTCGTAACTAGCTTTGGAGGATTTTATGAGGGATCTCAGCTTCTTACTGAGGTTGACCAGGGAGTTCCTCCAGTCATGGGATTTTACTCTTTTTTGCAACAGTTTCTTTCATCTGTTGTAGAGTTTGTTTACGGCAGAGGACCACCAGATTGGCTTCCTTTTTTTGGAGGATAGCATCTTGGTTCTATTAGGGATAGCATGATCCATGCACTCGTGTAAGTGCTTATAAAGTGCATTTGTGTAGGCAGTCGTACCTCTATTGTCCATCTGCATGGGTGTCATGAAGTTTGCCACTTCTGTCTTAAGAAGTGTGAAGTTGGCTTTGGAGAAGTTTTTTACAGTGGTTTCCCTAATTGGGGGTGGGGGTTGGATGTGGATGTCTAGGGTGATTAGCTTGTGGTCGGATCTGACCAATGAGGAATTGACCTCTGGTGTGGAACACTGGTTGCCCATGTTGGTAATGACCAGGTCTAGGATATTGCTGCCCCTGGTGGGGGTGTGAATAAGTTGATCCAACGTATTGGAATTTATGAATTCCGGAAAACGTTGAGCAAAAGAGTTGGTACATGAGTAGTTTTCCCAGTTAATGGTGGGGTAGTTGAAATCGCCCATTATTAGGGTGTTGGGTTGTACCCTAATACTTTCCAGTGTATCAAGAAATGAGGAGTGGGAATCCTGCAGCATGGTGGGGTGTCTGTAGCAATCTAAAATTTGGAGTGCGGTCTTGCCCAGAGTTAGTTGCACTTGGATAATTTCGGATGCATTATGCTGTGCAACTTGCCTGGAGGTGTGGATATCCTTAATAAATATGGACATGCCTCCACCTTTAGTGCTTTGTTCCAGGTTAGGTGGCCCAAAGGTGTGGTATGAATTATAGTCTGGTAACGCAGGGGTGCTCTCTGGAGCTTTGAACCAGGTCTCTGTCACTGCACAGATGTCGATGTTCTCCATTTTAAGGAGTGTCTCGCATGAGTGCATTTTGAGGTTTAGACTTTTAGCATTGAGTAGCATTACCCTCAGATTTTGCTTGCTTGTACAGGGATGATGACACTGTAGGGATGCTGCAGTGGTTACTCATGTTGGTTAATTCCAAGTCCAAGATATTTTCACTTCTTGTGGAGGTTCCAACCAACTGGTCCAAGGCAATTGCATTGACAAAAATCAAGGAATCTCTGGGCATTTGTGTTTTGGCATGAGTATTTTTTCCAATCTGTGGTTGGATAGTTAAAGTTGCCCAGGATCATGGTAAGGGGTTCAATCTTGATAGATTCAAAGAGGTCCATATAGGTGGAGTGGGTATCTTGAGTCACAGTTGGAAGCCTACAGCTAGCTATGGTTTGAATAGGGGTCTTGTCAATTGTGGAGATGTTTTATTTAAAAAAAACTTCAAGAATAGTATGTGTAATACATCAGGAAATAAAACACTACTATTATAATTGAAGCCAAAGATGTTTTCTCATAGGACTCAAAGAAAAACGCACCTGAAACCATGGTGCCAAACACACAAAGAAAAACACACCTGAAACAGTTTTCTCTTACAAAAGTAATTTTTGGACAGTCAGTCATCATCATCATCATCAACCCCCTATTTCCCATTTCAGGGTGTTATGTCAACTTTCATGATCTCTCTCTCTCTCTCTGTTCAATGCCACTCTCCTACCGTCTTGAAGATTTATTCCTCACACAATCCTTCCACCTCTTTTCTGGATGCTCTTGTTTCCTCTTGCCTTCTTCCTGTCTATCCCAAATCTTCTTCATTAGAATGTCTTTGTTGTTTCTGCATATGTGCTCAAACCACTATAATCTGTTCTCTTTGAACTTTTATATAATTGGAGCTACTTTGGCTTCTGCTCTTATGTTCTCATTTCTTTGTCTGTTCCACAGTGTGCACCCTACCACCTGTCTTAGGCACTTCATCTCCATCACCTCTAGCTTCCTCAACTGTTCTGCCTTTACTGTCCAGGTTACTGTACCATATAGTATTACTGGTCACACCACTGTTTTGTATACCTTGTTTTTCAGGTTCTTTAGCATTCTTCTGTCTTTCACTACCCCTGACACTCTATGCCAGTTGCCTGCAACCCCTCTGATTCTAGCTTTGACCTCTTCATTCAGACATCCCTTCTCCTCTACCATCCCTCCCAGATACTTGAAGCTGTTAACCTGTTCTAGTGTTTTCCCCTCTATCTCAATTCTCATCTTCTTCTGAACTCCACTGTTTGCTGCCATTACAACTGTTTTGGACAGTCATTATTCACCATTTTTATGCTTTTCAAATAATCCAGCTTCTCTTTTTCTTAAACCTAATATTATATAAAAGATATCCATTTCTAATGTTTCTAAATCTATTACCTTTCCACAATAAACACAAACATCTGACATTTCACAACATTTAATAATTCTGATCATTGTCCAGCCTTTCCCATTCCCCTATGCCATTAAAAAAATAAATGCTAGTTAGCTCCTGTTAGCCTCAAAATGTACCTTTTGTGAGGGAATATCCAGGCAATGCTCTTTTTTTCTGTTTTTATGTTTGCATGATGTCAGGAGGAAATAATAAGCTTATGTAACCTGTCCTTTAAGATGGCCTAACATTTTACCTATCCTCCATTCATATCTTCCCCCTTACCATTTTTGCATCTGTCACATGCCTTCTTGAATGCCTCATTGGATTGTCTCTTCACCATCCATTGCTGTATTCCATTCCACAGGTTCACAGTCCTTACAATCTGTTGGTTTTACTCCTTCCTTCCTATTTATAATGAGCCTTTCATATCTCCCTGACATGATCCTGTGCATGAATATCATGTCAGTCTTGTCTCAGCTGGTCTCATATTAGAACAGCTTTATCTACTCTAACTTCTGGCCATATTTCCTCCCGTCCATCCTCCAGATCTTTCTGGCAGCTTTCCTCTGAATTTCTTCCAGTAACCTGATGTCATTTTCCTCATACGGCTTCTAAAACTGCATACAGGACATAAGGTGCAGTAGGACCAAGACGCTGTAAAATGTCGGCATTGCCTTATCGCTTCTGTAATCTGTTCTCCCTGAGGATACTCCCCCACCATTCTGTTTGCTGATGTCAGTGCACTCTCATTCTGCAGCTAGTGGTCTAGTGTAGGTGTGATCAACCCCCCCCCCCCACCCCCAGCTCCTTTTCCTGCTCTGTTTCTGTCTACTCCTGGCTGATACTTAATAAAAGCATTATTGTTGTATAGGTATAATACATTTTATTGGTCTGCACTAAACCTCAGCTGCCACATTCTTCCCACTCGTTAAACCATTTAAAATGAAAATCCCACTCCTTTCACTATCACACCTACATTTTTGTCGTCACAAATGGATTGATCATATTCCTTATTCCCTCAGGTATAGCTAAATCAAGCACAATGAAAAGTAGTGAGCTCAGGACTGATACACGTGCTACTTAGCTAGTCACTTCCTTAATTCAAAAACAATGTAAGAAACTTCTCTGTGTGGAAGATTTCAGTCCATATATCTCTAGTTAATCACTATATATAAATCAGATCAGACAAAAGTAGTAGAAATAGCAAACTTAAACTCATAGCAATTCTGTACAATTATATATTTTTTATTATTTTTTTTTACTTAAGACGAGTTTAAGTTCGCTACTTCCACTACTTTTGTCTGATCTGATTAATATACAGTGATTAACTAGAAATATATGGACTGAAAATCTTCCACACAGAGACGTTTCTTACACTGTTTTTGTTTTTGGACCCACTACACTTATTTAGTGGGTTGTTTTGAGACTTCGGGGATACCACGGAGAGTACTTGTTTTGTTTTGTTTTTCACTTCCTTAATTCCTAACAATGTTCCTCTTATCACAGCCCTCCATGTCTTCCTCAGTCTTGATGATATCTGTCAGTCTATATGTTTGCTTATCTATCTATCTATCTATCTATCTATCTATCTATCTATCTATGTATCTATCATCTTTCTATCTAATCTCTCTCTATCTATCTATCTATCTATCTATCTATATATCTATCTATCTATCTATCTATCTATCTATCTATCTATCTATCTGTCATCTATTTATCTATCTCCAAGCAGTAACAATAATAAAACACAGACAGACACAAAATAAAGTGAAATATTAGTATAAAGAGAAATAACTATAACATACAAAAAATTATGACCTGGCATAGAGTAAACAAAAAATACAAATGTAAAACTACATAAAAATAATGCATCTTATGTGCCAAAACATAGGACAAATTAAACTAAATTACTTTGGTAACAGTGTCTGGTTCTTGATACATGCTTGGGTCAGATAATCATCATAGATAGTGACTGATAAGAATGCATCAGTGACAGTAGCAATTGTCAGTGTCTACCATGGTCGATGAAAGCATTTTAAGCTGATTGTTCCTAAAGGAATTCTTGTTTTCCAGTCAGCATCCTGTGTTTGACAGAGTCATTGGCCTTGCTAAATTCCAGGCAGACTAGTATACTGGCACTTTCCTGTCAGGTTTGTCAATAACCCAGTAATAAAACTGGATCAGGACTCGCTGCCTGTGAGCCTAGGTTGTTGGTTGTTCTGGAAAGTGTTGTCTTCTAAAATTGCTATCAGTCCTCCACTAATGACTTTTCCATGGCTTTCTGTGCCACTGCTGTTAAGCTAACAGACTTGCAGTTCTCTGTGTCTTTTTTCTGCCCTCCCCCCATACAAGGGTATCAATGTGTTCTGGTCCTTTGGCACTTCTGCACTACCCAATGATCTTTTGAAGATCTCCCCCAGGGGGGTCTGCCAATACACTGGCCAGATTTATGAGCACTCTGAGAAGTAGATAATTTATTATTATTTTATTTTATTGTATTTGTTAACTGAGAGCACTGATCTCCATGGACCTTTTTGCAGACTCAGAACCAGCAGCTGATAGGTTCATGGGTTCATAGGAGGTTACTAGGCTAGTGGCCCTAGAGCCTTTACAAATCTAGCCATGCTAACCCCAGGTATTCCCATTTCATAGGATCATAGGATCATAGGAGATTACTAGGCTAATGACCCCAGGGCCCCTTTACAAACCTACCCGAGTTCAACCCATGTTCCCAAGAGTGTCTGGTTCAAGCAAACACTAAAATCAGCACCTATTGCCCATGTCCAAGAGGGACACAGGTTAAACTCCTGGGGTGAATTTCCTGTTACCCATCCAGTCATCCAAATTACACTTAAATAGGGCTAATGAGGGGGTTTGCTTAACATGAATAGAAAACTTGTTCCAAAGGTGGGGCAACCTCTGTGAGACAAATCTGTCTCTCCAGCAAGTTCTTTTGATATCACATACCAGATTAAGGTCCTTTGAGCGAGTGACCTGTGTGCCATTTGACTTACAAATGTGCAGCATTTCCATTAAAGCTGGGTCAAAGAATGCTCTATATGAAAGGCATAGATCACCTCTGAGCAGTCTGTATGACACAGAGTAAAGTGACAATGATTTCAGTCAGTCTGCATTAAACAGAGCTTGAAGATCCTGAATTTTCTTTGTAAGGAACATTTGTTGTCTCTCCAATTGCTGCAAGTGTTTGGAAAGGAACATACCAAAGGGAGTGTTGGAGTATATTATTGGCCAGATGAGGGAAGTATACAGGGGGGTTATAACCTTTTTTTTCTTCTGGAGGCAATGCTGTTAATTATGAGATGAGTAATAAATGCCCTTCTTGCCACTGTGGGGACATGGTGATTGAAGTTAAGGTTGCTGTTGACTTGGGTGCTCAAATCTCTCACCACTGACTGTATGCTTAGGGTATTGCTATTGATGTTGTAGTTTTCAAGAACATCACCCTTTCTGAAGGAGATGATAATGTATTTTTTTTGCATTAAGTTTAAGGCCATGACTTTGGCACCAGTCATTAGTCCATGTAAGACTTTCTTGCAGGATGCTGATATCAGTAGGAGTTTTAGTTATCACTCCCAGTTTGCAGTCATCAGCAGACTTTGTCAGGCACAAAACTTTAGTTTTAGCCTTTACTCCAGAGAAGTAGATTACAAATAGTAGGGGTCCCAGAACCAATCCCTGTGGAACACCAATGGTTAAGGGTCTGCTGGAGGATGTAGAGTCTCTTATTTTGACTGTATAACTTCTCTCAGTGAGCAAGTTTGCAACCCACCTGACAATATGTGGGTTGATACCCAGCTGGGTAAGTTTATCAATGATGCCTGAGTGGGGGGATTGTGTCAAAGACCTTGGCTAATTCATGGTAGGCCATATGCACAGATTTGCCATTGTCTAGGGCTTTGGTGACTGTCTCAAAGAAGTCCACCAAGTTTAACAGGCGTGCTCTCCGCTTGACAAAGCCAAAATGGGTGTGGTCAAGCATTTGAAGATTTCCTATATCTTTGTTAATAAGGTCCATGATTAATTCCATGGCCTTGCAGATAAGGCTGGTCAGGCTAACAGATCATTCCCGGGATCCGTGGATGCACCCCCTTTGTGCAAATTGTGTAATTGTTTTCCATTCTGCTGAGACGAAGCCAGTGCTTAGGCTGTGATTGAAAAGCGTGCCCAATGGTGATGCTAATTCCTGTTTTAACCCATATAGAACACAGCTTGGGATGTTGTCTGGTCACACAGAGGCTGTGGTTTTGGCCTTTGAGAGGGAGTTTAAGACCTGCTCCTTGGAGATACTAGATGGAGACAGGTGTTAGGGATGTTTAGGGTATATGTGGCAGGGACAGGGGAATGAACATTTCACTGAACTTGTCAGCCAGCAGGTTTGCTATATCCACAGGTTTTGCTCTTTTTAATGTCTCCAAATCTTTTGGGTTTCTAATAGCATGATGATAATGGACCCCATTCCTAAGTCAAAGTATGATTAAAGTTCATGAAATTAGTATTGTTTCAGTCTTTGATGTCAGCCAGCCGTGCTCTTTGCAGCACCTGCAATGTGCCCAGTAATGATTCCTTCTGCAATTCATACAGAGTTACATGTATTGGTAGCATATCTAAATACAATCGTAGATTCTTTTTTTAAGACATGTTGCTTCTACTACTATTGGGACTATCTGGCTATCTTTCTTCCACATTGCTCTCATTTCTGCCTGCAAATCCTGATATTTAATACTCTAGTACTGCCCCTGGCTGCTGTCCGCTCCTGGCCCAGCATCTTTTCCCTCTGTATCCTGCTCTTCACTGTACTGTTCCAGTCTATAATTTCTGAGAACCTACCTACCTGGTGACAAAGGACCCGTCCAACAAATAAACCGTGGTTTCATATCTCAGCCTCTACTCCCTGCTCCCTCTCTCAAGGAAATAAGAAATATCCTGCTCTTCACTGTGCTGTTCCAGTCTATAATTTCTGAGAACCTACCTACCTGGTGACAAAGGACCCATCCAACAAATAAACTGTGGTTTCATCTCTCAGCCTCTACTCCCTGCTCCCTCTCTCAAGGAAATAAGAAATATCCTGCTCTTCACTGTGCTGTTCCAGTCTATAATTTCTGAGAACCTACCTACCTGGTGACAAAGGACCCGTCCAACAAATAAACCATGATTTCATCTCTCAGCCTCTACTCCCTGCTCCCTCTCTCAAGGAAATAAGAAAGTGTGTTATCTATGTCCTGCCAGTAAAGCATACTACTGTCCACTGTTGCTTCAGGGGTTATAAAGCACGCTCTGAGCCCGGTCAGCCAGCAGCCTCTTACCCCCCCAACTAGCTACCTTGTAAACAAAACTCCTACACCACCTCTTAGCACCCCTCTTACTATCTTTTCCCCCTTCTCTAATCTGGCAATAGCCTACCCCCCTTACTGTATTTGCTTGTAATACTAGATTTGCCCAGTAGGTGGCACCCCTATCCCATCCAATATTTTTCCGGCTAATCCATTTGTTATTCTGCTTTTATTGCTCAATACTTCTATGACCTTGAACTACTCTGAAACTTCACACTTTACCCTTTATTCTAACTTGCTACACTCTCCTGTTTTTCTAATAGACTCCTTACTTATCTCTGCTCCTTCCCACTTTAGACTTACTTAACTTACCTTTAGTAATCAGCTCTGCTGATTGTTTCTCCTCTAGCTGCTCCATTGCCTGTTTCTACCCACTCTGTTCGCCCTGCGGGCTCACTCCGCTCCCCTACCCTACCCCCAATTCCCACCCCCCAGTGGTCTTACACTTATACTTCACTGACCACTCCCCCCATCTCATCCTATCACATACCTCATCATCACCAGGCCACTCCCATAGCTCTTTCTGATAATTACTACTCCTTAACTCTCTTTTGAACCACTCCCTCTCCTTTCCAACCATCCACTACACTAATTTGCTTCCCAATTCTACCTCTTATCTAAACCTCCTCTAATTTCTTACCTGCTTATTTTATACCCTGCTCAATCTATTCAAATACTCTCTTCCTCTTTCTACATCACCTACTAACACAAACTACTCCCTACTTAAATCTACTTTTTACCATGGCCCCAACAAATAAAACTATTTTCACAAACATACTACTCTTAACTACCACAATAGCCTGTCTTACCATACCTTACTCATTCACCTCCTTTGAATATCTTTCTCTACCTGAACAAAACCATTACATCCAACAAACTTTACCATCTTCTTTCATCTTCTCCCTTAACCACAATAACATAACCTGTACCTCCAACTATATACTACCAAAATTTCACAGAGCAACCCACATTATTTACTTCTCTACCAAAAAGACTTTTAATAACCTCTATAAACTCCTTAAATCTCTACAATACCCCCAGCAACACCCCCTCCTAGATGGTGATATTCATCCAAACCCTGGCCCCAATACTGACTATACCAATAACCCTACCAATTTAACAGTGCCTATAGTTTCTACATTAACTAAACCATCTAACTCCCTCTTGATAGCTCACCTTAACATTAGAAGTATTAACAATAAAATTTCCCACCTGCATGCACTCCTTGATGTACACTCATTTGACATTCTATGTCTTACAGAAGCTTGGCTAAAACCATCTACTCTAGACCAGGAAATTAGCCCTCCTGGCTATAACATCCTTAGAAATTACCATAAAATCAAAAAAGGTGGAGGTATAGCAATTCTCTACAAATCTAACCTCCAAATTTCCCCCGTTAATGTGCTTCCATCATTAGATACCAAATCTGAAATCCTAACTACCAAACTCCAAATCAATAACTCCAAATCAATAACTCCAAATCTGTCTATCTAATTTGCATATATCTACCCCCAGGTAATAATACCAATACTCTTGAGAACCTACTCAGTCACCTCTCTACCCAACTACCCCAGGAGACCATTGTACTAGGTGACTTTAACATAGACTGGTCCACTTGCAGTTCTCTGAACCCTACCAACCACATAAACCTCTTTGAATTCTCACAATTAATAACAACTCCTATGAGAATCCACAAACCTAGCAACAAGAAAACTACTCTGGACTGGATCCTTATTAATAGCCAACCTGAAACTTATACTCCAGGAACCCTTCCCGATGATATCAGTGACCATATGCCTATTACCTACATTATTAGACAAAAAGTCCATATTCCAACTACTCATAATCTCAAAACCTCCCACTTAAAAAATTCTTTAATCCAGACAGCTTCCTAACCGAATTGCAAGCATATGACTGGTCACCACTGACCCATCTAGAACTTGATGAAGCTGTTACCTACTTTAATACTAACTTTCTTCAAATCCTTGACTGCCATGCACCTTATCGCTCTACTAGAATAAGAACCAAATCTGCCCCATGGCTCACAAAACAAACTAGGCAAAAGATACTCCACAGAAATAAAATCTGGGCTAAATGGAGAGCTACCAAATGTCCAACAAACCACCTCCACTTTAAACAGCTAAGAAATGCCACCAAGAAGGATATTCTTAGAGACAAAAAAGACTTCTACCTTCACCTCCAACAAACCAGCCAACAAACTCCACAAAAATTTTGGTTTGGGATAAACAAACTTCTTCAGCCAGGTCACACTACTACTCCAGACCCTTCCTTAATTCCTAACAATGTTCCTCTTATCACAGCCCTCCATGTCTTCCTCAGTCTTGATATCTGTCAGTCTATCTATCTATCTATCTATCTATCTATCTATCTATCTATCTATCTATCTATCTATCTATCTATCTCCAAGCAGTAACAATAATAAAACACAGACAGACACAAAATAAAGTGAAATATTAGTATAAAGAGAAATAACTATAACATACAAAAAATTATGACCTGGCATAGAGTAAACAAGAAATACAAATGTAAAACTACATAAAAAATAATGCATCTTATGTGCCAAAACATAGGACAAATTAAACTAAATTACTTTGGTAACAGTGTCTGGTTCTTGATACATGCTTGGGTCAGATAAGCATTATAGATAGTGACTTATAAGAATGCATCAGTGACAGTAGCAACTGTCAGTGTCTACCATGGTCGATGAAAGAATTTTAAGCTGATTGTTCCTAAAGGAATTCTTGTTTTCCAATCAGCATCCTGTGTTTGACCGAGTCATTGGCCTTGCTAAATTCCAGTCAGACTAGTATATTGGCACTTTCCTGTCAGGTTTGTCAATAACCCAGTAATAAAACTGGATCAGGACTCACTGCCTGTGAGCCTAGGTTGTTTGCTGTTCTGGAAAGTGTTGTCTTCTAGAATTGCTATCAGTCCTCCACTAGTGACTTTTCCATGGCTTTCTCTGCCACTGCTGTTAAGCTAACAGACTTGCAGTTCTCTGTGTCTTTTTCCAGCCCTCCCCCCATACAAGAGTATCAATGTGTTCTGATCCTTTGGCACTTCTGCACTACCCAGTGATCTTTTGAAGATCTCCCCCAGGGGGGTCTGCCAATACACTGGCCAGATTTCTGAGCACTCTGAGAAGCAGATAATTTATTATTATTTTATTTTATTGTGTTTGTTAACTGAGAGCACTGATCTCCATGGACCTTTTTGCAGACTCAGAACCAGCAGCTGATCATGGGTCATGGGTTCATAGGAGGTTACTAGGCTAACGGCCCGAGAGCCTTTACAAATCTAGCCATGCTAACCCCAAGTATTCCCATTTCATAGGATCATAGGATCATAGGAGATTACTAGGCTAATGGCCCCAGGGCCCCTTACAATCCTACCCAAGTTCAACCCATGTTCCCAAGAGTGTTTGGTTCAAGCAGCCACTAAAATCAGCACCTATTGCCCATGTCCAAGAGGGACACAGGTTAAACCCCTGGGGTGAATTTCCTGTTATCCATCCAGTCATCCAAATTACACTTAAATAGGGCCAATGAGGGGTTTGCTTAACATGAATAGAAAGCTTGTTCCAAAGGTGGGGCAACCTCTGTGAGACAGCTCTATCTCTCCAGCAAGTTCTTTTGATGTCACATACCAGATTAAGGTCCTTTGAGCGAGTTACCTGTGTGCCATTTGACTTACAAATGTACAGCATTTCCATTAAAGCTGGGTCAAAAAATGCTCTATATGAAAGGCACAGATCACCTCTGAGCAGTCTGTATTACACAGAGTAAAGTGACAATGATTTCAGTCAGTCCACATAAAACAGAGCTTGAAGACCCTGAATTTTCTTTGTAAGGAACCTTTGTTGTCTCTCCAATTGCTGCAAGTGTTTGGAAAGGAACATACCAAAGGGAGTGTTGGAGTGTATTATTGGCCTGATGAGGGAAGCATACAGGGGGGGTTATAACCTCTTTTTTCTCTGGAGACAATGTTGTTGACAGAGTCATTGGCCTTGCTAAATTCCAGGCAGACTAGTATATTGGCACTTTCCTGTCAGGTTTGTCAATAACCCAGTAATAAAACTGGATCAGGACTCACAATGAGATGAGCAATAAATGCCCTTCTTGCCACTGTGGGGACATGGTGATTGAAGTTAAGGTTGCTGTTGACCTGGGTGCTCAGATCTCTCACCACTGACTGTGTGCTTAGGGTATTGCTATTGATGTTGTAGTTTTCAAGAACATCACCCTGGCTGAAGGAGATGGTAATGTATTATTTTTGCATTAAGTTTAAGACCATGACTTTGGCACCAGTCATTAGTCCATGTAAAACTTTCTTGCAGGTTGCTGACATCAGTCGGAGTTTTAGTTATCACTCCCAGTTTGCAGTCATCAGTAGACTTTGTCAGGCACAATGCTTTAGTTTTAGCCTTTACTCCAGAGAAGTAGATTACAAATAGTAGGGGTCCCAGAACCAATCCCTGTGGAACACCACTGGTCAAGGGTCTGCTGGAGGATGTAAAGTCCCTTATTTTGACTGCATAACTTCTCTCAGTGAGCAAGTTTGCAACCCATTTGACAATTTGTGGGTTGATACCCAGCTGGGTAAGTTTATCAGTGATGCCTGAGTGAGGGGATTGTGTCAAAGGCCTTGGCTAATTCTAAGTAGGCCGTATGCACAGATTTGCCATTGTCTAGGGCTTTGGTGACTGTCTCAAAGAAGTCCACCAAGTTTAACAGGCATGATCTCCCCTTGACAAAGCCAAAATGGGTGTGGTTGAGCATTTGTAAATTTCTTATATCTTTGTTAATAAGGTCCATGATGATTCATTCCATGGCCTTGCAGATAAGGCTGGTCAGGCTAATGGATCATTCCCGGGATCCGTGGATGCATCCCCTTTGTGCAAAGGGTTTCCCTTTTTTTTTTTTTTTTCCTTAAAACGGGAAAAGAGTTTTCCCTTTCCCTTTGTGTTTTCCATTCTGCTGAGACGAAGCCAGTGCTTAGGCTGTGATTGAAAAACGTGCCCAATGGTGATGCTAATTCCTGTTTTAACCCATGTTGTCTGGTCACAGAGAGGCTGTGGTTTTGGCCTTTGAGAGGGTGTTTAAGACCTGATCCTTGGAGACACTAGGTGGAGACAGGTGTTAGGAATGTTTAGGGTATATGTGGCAGGGACGGGGGAATGAATGTTTCACTGAACTTGTCAGCCAGCAGGTTTGCTATATCCACAGGTTTTGCTCTTTTTAATATCTCCAAATCTTTTGGGTTTCTAATACCATGATGGTAATGGACCCCATTCCTAAGTCAAAGTATGATTAAAGTTCTTGAAATTAGTATTGTTTCAGTCTTTGATGTCAGCCAGACGTGCTCTTTGCAGCACCTGCAATGTGCCCAGTAATGATTCCTTCTGAAATTCGTACAGAGTTACATGTATTGGTAACATATCTAAACACAATTGTAGATTATTTTTTAAGACATGTTGCTCCTACTACTATTGGGACTGTTTGGCTATCTTTCTTCCACATTGCTCTCATTTCTGCCTGCAAATCCTGATATTTTTACCACTTTGTGTCTCCCTGTATGCAAGCCACTGTAGTAACTGGGTGTAGTGATTTCAATGATCAATGCTACTTTTGTCTTCTTAGCATGGAATGCTATATGTAGTTTTCTCACATTTATCTAACTGTTGATAATAGGTGATCCCATGTGATGTAGATTTCATCATTTTCTATGATGCTCTGTGGCTCATGTTTCCAGTGTTTTTCAGCTAATTCAATATTATAATGTTTCACAATCCTCAGTGCAACAATCTTGCCACATTATTATGCCTTTCAGTACACAGTCCTTCTGCCATTAGTATGTCACAACCAGCAATAAGGTGTGCAACTGTTTCCCATTCGGCTTTACAAAACCTACATTTGTCTGTTTCTCCCACATGTTCAATGGACTTTGTAAACCAATGTGTATGTAGTCCACTATCTTGGGCCACCAATATTAACATTTCATCTTTTGGTTCAAATTTACCTCTCCTTAACCATTCCTGCATTCAATTCTAATCAACATGAGGTTGTTCCAGGAGTTTTCTATACTTGCAACTATATTTATGCATTTTCCACATTTCTTGACTTCTCATCTGATCCTTCACCTTATATTCTTTCTTTTGTTTTTTAGTACATTCAGTTGCTGCATGATTTTTATCTACTTCTGCTTTGATCTCCTTTCTCACTTGACACCAATATGTTCCTGCTAGACTAAGAAGGGAAGTCATCTTATATTTATTCTCCTCATGTTTCAAAATTTTCACTAGGTTTGGCTATTGTGAGGTCATCAGATATGTATGCAGTCCCACTTTCAAGGAGGCCCATACCTCCTTCGGAATGGAGAATATATAATCTTGGTATGCACTAATGTTTATAAATCATTTGATGAGCATGACGCATCCTTCTTGTTTTCCTGTTTAATCTATCCAACACCTTTTTAGGCCAGTCAATTACTCCAAAATTGTAAGTTAGGACAAGAAGAGAAAATTGGTTTATAGCTTGAACTTTGTTCCTAGATATCAATGCTTTTTCAGGATTAAAGTCTTCTAAAATATTAGTTACTGAGTTTTATTCACATTTGTTCATCTTTTCTTGTTGATCCTTCATCAATTACCAAATATTTATACACTCCTCTTGTTCAAGTTCTTTTATATCACATTTCTGTCCCAAACTGATGTTTTCTTGGTGCCGCAGTTTTCCTGCTTTAAAGGTTGCTTTTGCACATTTATCAAGACCAAATGACATTCTTGCATCATCTGAAAAAGTTTTGATTACTTGCAGTTGTGCTTTCATTTCCTCATCTGATGCACTATACAGTTTTAAATCATCAACAAAGAGAAGATGAGAAATCTTTACACTTTGTTGCTTTCTGGGAGACAAATTATAGCCATGACCTAATCTATTAAGCAGACAGCTTAATTGGTTGAGGGCAAGACGAAAGAGCAACAATGACAGAGAATCACCCTGGAATATCCCCTTTGGATTTCTATCTCTGGAATGATATCTCCTTTATCATGATTTAACTGCAAAGTGGTTTGCCATTGTTTTGTAGTCACTGTAATGTAATTGATCAGCGTATAGTATATCTTATACATTTTTAAGCACTGTTTTATCCATGAATGTGGGATACTGTCAAATGCGTTTCTGTAGTCTATCCATGCCATGCTTAGATTCTTCCCCATTTTACATTTCTTCACTATGACTTTATTTAACAACAAATGATCCTTTGTTCTATATGACTTTCTTGCCATTAATTGAGTTTTCTTCTAAATGATTATAAACTCTTTCTCATCCATTCCAGTGTATTGTTTATATGTCATCAGAAGGCAAGTTATTGGTCTATAGTTTTTAGGGTAACTTGCAGGTTCACTCAAGTAAGAGCATTGTTTCTCCTATTGTTAGCCAGGCTGGTGTCTGAGGTGCGCATATAAAGAGTTCTTACTCATGGCTAAATCTTCATGCAAAGATGTTAATACTTTTAGCCAGAAGTTAGGTACTGCATATGGACCTGGGCTTTTTCAATTAGAGACTTTTCTTAACTCTGTTTCAGTCTGTCTGGCTATTAGTTCATCCCTTTTCATATCCTATACATTTGAACTTCTTAACCTTTCTTTTACTTCTTCTATCCATTTAGCATCTTTGTTAATTTCCACAGGATTCTTATTAATATTTCTCCAAATGTATCTTTTTCTTCTTTTTTTGGTGGTCTTTCAATTCCTTTTACCTTGTTTCCCATTTCTGTATAAAACTTTTTTGGGTCATCAATAAATTGCTTATTTTGTACTTTTCCTTTATATTTAACTGCATATCTTCTAAGTTTTTCTGCCTGTGCTGACATTTTTAGTTTATTATTTGTGATAGTGCATGATAAATCCTGATCCATTATAATACTGCCCATTGCTTTTATCACATCTATCTTTCTGAGTATTTTCGTTGATCTGTTTCCTCTTCTTTACTCTCCAACCAGTGACACTTCTTGTCTTAATTGCTTTTAGTTTTTTCTATTTGATACTTCCCTGATGGCATTCAATTTCTCCCTGTCCTTTCCCTTGCTACCCTGTGTTCTTGTGGTAGGACTTTATTTGTTATTAATTTGGCTGCACACTAATGTATTCTATTTACTTCTGTTATATCGCATGAATTTATACGGACTGTCCTGATTACTGTGTTCATTTGTTTTATCAAACTTCTAACTTTTGGGGTTTTATTGACCTTCTGCAGTCTATTTCTTTCACTGATCTTAATATGTCTATATATCTCTATTAAATCAAGTAACTCTTCTCTTGGATCATTTTTTTCTAAACTGAGGGCACATTCTTTGTTCACCATTTCCAGTGGCATTATATAGAAAATTCCAGAGCTTCATCCTGTTCCACATTCTTTTCAGTTTCACCCTGTGTCATCCATTTCTCTTTCATATGGGAACTCACTGGACTATCACTCCATGACATTGACTGTGTCAGAGTTGTCTTTCCTTTGCTGTATAGCTCCAACTGAACCTTTGTACTGGTTTCCTATGGGAGGCTCCAAAGTCTCTTCATATGTCAACTGATTAGATGCATCCTGATTCACTGGTTTCCCCTTAATTTGGGTGTCCATTGCTCTATTCTTTTGTGTTATCGAGTTAAATTTTCTACACTAAATTCTTCACTTTGCAGGTAATTCATAATCTCATTTTCTATTTCTTTAACTTCTCCATTACTTATATTTTCTACTTTCCCTCTTTGTTTTCTTAGTTTTTGTATTGTAAAATTTTCCATGCCCGGATGCCTTTGCCTGAATTTCCATTCAATATCTTTGGCTGAATTTCCATTCAATATCTTTGGCTGAATTTCCATTCAATATCTCTGGTGCTGCTCTTTTTGCATTGATTAGTTTTGCTTTCTCCTTTGCATAAATATTGCACCATATTAAATGTCTTTTTCTTTCCCATGTCTATATTTCTTCTTCAGATGTCTCCTGCTCCTGTTGTTTCTCTTTTCTTTGGAGACCAGTTGTTCCATCATGCTGTGATGTAACCTGTGTTAAACTTTCTACACTGAATCCTTCACTTTGCAAATATTCCATAACTTCAGCTTATATTCTATACATATACAGGTTTTGTATATGTAGTACCAGTAACTACGAGTTCAGTGCAGATCTGGGCCTTACCTTTGAGGTTACGGATGTAACTAAAGAACACCTTGTGTGTTATCCTCAGTTAGGGAAGCTAATTTGGATTCATAGTTAGCTTTGGAGGACTTCACTAGGAGTCTTACTTGCTTGTTTAAGTTGAGGAGGGAGTGTGTTTATAGTTTTGAGACCATCCCTTCCTACTTTTAGACAGCTATTTATTTCTTCTAATGTATAGCCTATTAATGGAAGTTGTCCACCAGGCAGGTTTGTATTTCTTTGAAGATCTTGCTTTGGTTCTATCAGGTATGGCAGAGTTAATACAATTGTACAGGTGATCATATAAAGCATTAGTGTATAACTCAGCCCAGGTGTCTATCCATCAGTGGGGGAAGGGGCTATGAAGCTATTTATGCTGTCATGTTGTTGTTGTTTCTTTCGGCTTTTCCCGGTTAGGGGTTGCCACAGCGGAACTCCGGTCCGCTAATGATTGGCAGTTGATTTTTACGCGCCGAGTTACCAGCCCTGATGCACAACCTTCAATGAAGGTACGTCCATTCACGCATGTCTCCATGCAGAAGACGCTCTAGCTGAGAATCAAATAGGTTTTAATTGGCCTTGGGGAAGTTATGTAGTCTAGTTGTTGCTAAGGGGGGGGGGCGATCTCGTCTTATGATTACTTCTAGCAAGACTGATTTGTGGTCAGGTCTCACCAGGGATTGTCACACACTGGGGTTTGTGCAGCAGTCCCCCGTTTTGGTGAGCACCAGATCCAGGATGTTTGAGCCACTTATAGGTGCATCAACCAGCTGATCTAGGGCATTGGATTTAACAAAGTTCAGTAACCTTTGGGGAGAGTTAGAACATGTATAATTTACCCAGTCAATGAATAGGTAATTAAAGTCACCCAAAATCAGGGTATTTGGTTGTATCTTGATTGACTGAAGTAGATCCAAGTAGGCTGAGTAGATGACCTGATTTATGGAGTGGGTCCTATAACTGGCAATGACCTGAATAAGGGTCTTAGCTACAGTCAATTGCACCTTAAGTAATTCAAGGGAATCATACTGTTTAATCAATCAGCAGGTGTATTTATCTTTAATGAATATTGATACCCCCACCTCCTTTACTTCTCGTACCTTCAGTTTGTGGCCTGAACATGTGGCAGGAGGTGTAACGTGGTATGGCTGGGGTGTTCTCCGCAGCCTTAAACCAGGTCTCCATGACTGCACAAATGTCAGCATCTTCCAAGGTGAGGACTACTTCCAGTGAGTCCAGTTTCTGGTTTAAACTTCTAGCATTTAACAGCATAACCTTGAGGTTGTTTTTAGAGGGTATTTTTATGTCAGGAATGGCAAAAGCCTTAGCCAGTAACAAAAATCCCAGGGGTGAAAGATGAAGACCATCTCTGGCAAAGCATCCAGGTCTGTCAACCATGTCATCCCAGGCTGACAGATACTGGATCCCCTTTGAATGACATCAGAAACTAAGCCAATTGTTGAAGTCAATCATTTTTTATTTGTATTGAGGTATCATCCTAGGTGAAGGTAAAATGCTGCTTACGACTAGGAACATACCTGTCTGAGACATATAATCAGAGAGCTCAGTCATGTCTCTCTTCAAATAGTCTAGTGAGGTACGTCTCAAGTCATTCACACCAACATGGACTATGATGCAGTCATAACAGTGCCTATTGTTGATAGACTTGAGTCTGTGTGTGATGTGGCGGATAATGGCACCTGACAGATAGCTGACCATGACTTTTTCCTTATGCAGCAAATGAGAGCTAACTGATTTAAACAAATTAACCAATAAAAAAAGATCAAAACTGAGTCCTGTTCCAGCAACCTTCAATCAAATGAGTTCTAACTGCACACTCCTACAGTAGGGTGCAAGGGAACCCTCTCCAACAAAAGATGGCCTGGTTTAGTGGTCAAGTTATGCAAACAGAACTAGATTCAACAGGTTTGAATCTAGTCTATGCTACAGCAAAGTGCAACAATTTTAGAAAAAAACAGTTCAAATAAGGAGGCACAATAAGCCTTCAACCAGCAACTCTCAGCTCAGAAGGGCAGAGGTTACGCTCTCCTCCCACAAGAGTGTAGACCACAAACCTTCTTAATGTAAAATAACAAGCCTGAAGACCAAGCGCGTAAACCAGAACTAAGATACTTTTAGAAAAACAGACATGCTAAACCTTCAACCAGAAATTCCCAATTTAGAAGGATATAAGATACCTGTCCTGCCACAAGAGTGTAGACTACAAACCTTCTTAATGTAAAACAACTGGTCTGAAGACCAAGTGCTTAAACCAAAACTAAGAGGTTTAGAATAACAGAACAATTTGTTTGTTTGGGGTAGTTCACAGAACACATTTATGAACAAGCGGGTCTGTAATTAGCACTGACTAACCCTGTCCATGTGGGACATAGGTGGTGCCCCAGTGGCAAATTTCCTGTCTCCCATCCAATTATCTATGCTGCATTTGAATAAGGTTAGTGAGAAGCTCTGTTTTATGTGAATAAGGAGTCTATTCCAGAGAAGTGGCAGTCTCTGGGAGACATATCAGTTAATGTCACAAGCTAGGTTGAGATTCCCAGAGCAAGTGACTCTCAAGCCATTTGACTTGCAGATGTGCAGCATTTCCATTAGGGCAGGATTGAAGATTGCCTTATAGGCCAGGCACAAGTCACCTCTCAGCAGCCTATAAGATACATAGTAAAGTAACAAAGTTCTTTTTACATCATCAAACTGCCGTGGTGGTGCTGCGGTAGCGTTGTTGCCTCACAGTTAGACGTTGCCTGTTCGATTCTCAGTTACAGCGTCTTCTGTGTGTCGACATGCGTGAATGGGCATTCCTTTGTTGAAGGTTGTGCGTTAGGCCCGGCAAGCCAGCACGTGAAAATCTACTGCCAATCATTAGCGGACTGGAGGTCCGCTGTGGCGACCCCTAAATGGGAAAAGCCGAAAGACACAATACTGCATGACTTTCTCTGTTAGGTTTGATCAGTTTCTGTCTGTGCCCCAAACAAAAAAAAATGTATACCTTTATCTTAAATTTAGCCTATAAAGAACAGACAGAATTTAAATGAAAGCAAAGACATCAAAGCATTTTTATCAAAAATATCCATTTCTTCTGCCTTTCTGATTTAAAATGTATTTCTTAGCCAGCATTACTACACCAGTTTGTTTACTTCCTATTTCAGCTCATCAAGAGTTACACAGTCAACTGCTTTTTTTGTTGCTCAGAATCATCTTTTTCTGGTCCTTTCTCCTACATTTACACCAGTAGAAAATATTTACATTTTCTTTATTTAAAACCACTTCTACTTTATTTGCAAATCTTTTCAGAAACATCACATGATATCTCTACTGCCTTCACATCTTTCAAAAACATGTTTAAATCATTGCCTAAAATATTTTGGATAAATCATCACATTTCTTATTTTTCCAAATTGTATCCTCTCTCCAAACTTCCTTCCTAATGGAGTAAAGCATTTAGGGGGCATCCCTGTCTAACACCTTTCTTTAACTTCAAAAGACTCTCCAAGGCACTAATTAACCACCACCCTCTTTACTGCATCCCAATGTTACTTTTTTATGTTAGTCACTAAATAAACTGAAACTACATAACTAATATTTATCATCATGTTAACATATGCAAATGTATAAAACATTTTTTACTTAACCAAACAAAAATCTCTACCTGCTACTGAAAAATTCCACTATGCTATGAGTGGCCAAAAGTAAATGTACCAAGGATCAGAATCCCCTAAATTAATTTTCCAAAAAAGCCTGCAGAAGAACACTTTTTAAAGTGTTGTTTCCAGGGGCAAGCCCCCCCTGCAATCTTTGATGTGGGAGTCAAGCTCCCCACACTCCCAACCTTATATATACCCATGCTATATATATGGTATATATACAGTCACACCACTCAAAAAAGGGGAAATTTCCCCCAAAACAGAATCACTTGTAGCACAACTCACCGATAGTAATTTTGAATGGAGGAGCTCTGCTTGTCAATGGGTTTATCCTTGAGGGATTGAAGCTCAAGCATTCAATCTTCGTCCACCAACAGGTTAACCAATTAAAACCCCTTTGTTTCATCAGTGAATCATCTCTTATAGTCTGTAAATCTAAAACGTTTCGTCTCTCTCTCTCTCTCTCTCTCTCTCTCTTTCTGTCTCTCTCTCTCTCTCCATTATGTCTAGCATACAGAAAAGAAAATTTAAGCAGCAACTTTTCATGGCAATATATAAAAATACTAATAAAATAGTTTTGCTACTTTCCATTTTGAAAACTTGATCAGCATTTTAAAATGCCATTTAAAAGCAGAATAGGAAAGCCTCTGTGAGTTCTGCATCCCTATGTTTTCTTTTTCAAGGGTACACCACCTCCTGTAATTGTATTTTCACTCTAAAGTGCAGTCATTTCATCATTGTATAGCCATATGAAGGTAAACTGTCCATATTAGCCTCTTTATTATTCTTAACTTATTTTATGATTATTCTTTCTTAGGTATCAGTTCTTGAAATTAATTTCATGATTTCTGAAACAAAAGATGCAACCACTTTGCAGAAAATTTAACTTTTTCCTTATTACTTTTCAACAACTGTGCATTATTATTTCAGAGTATTTTGCATTTTATCAGCCAAAGTTTAAAGACAAGTTTTAACAATCTGGTGCTTTTGCAGTTCGGATGTTTTTTTTCATTAGTGTCTTTATATACTAGTATACTTTTACGAATGCTGTACTTGTTGCTCTTGAAGTACAATCACTTATTTATCCAGTAATATGCGCTGCTTTTATGTTTGTTTAGAGACATCTAGAATGTATCATGAAAAGCCTAGCAGTCTAAAAGTTGGAATTCTCACACATGCTTTGAAATTAATGAGGAAACGGAACAATGTGGAGAGGCCAAAATGTGCAAAAGTTCTGCTACAGTTAACTGCATATTAACCCTTTAGCTTTAAAATACAATCCCACATGACAAAATGCAATGTTCTTTGAAACACTGAACGTCTGGATACATGAACTGAAACATGTGGGGCAAGCGAGGATACCAGAGCCATAGGGTGAAGGGGAAGAGTGTCCCCCCACTTTTAATAAAATCATGAACTGTGCCCCACTTCCTGGCTCAGATTGTTTTTTTTTTAAGTTAGAAATGCTGTATTTCTCTGTTCACAAAATGGACATCAGACTCTTTTCCAAAGAGGAAGAGAAAGTGCGTGTGTGTTTGTGTGTGTGTGTGTGTGTGTGTGTGTGTGTGTGTGTGTGTGTGTGTGTGTGTGTGTGTGTGTGCGTGCGTGTGTATGTGTGTGTCCGGTTGTCTGCAAGTGTTTGCGACAGCATGCATTCAAGTGCTTGTGAATGCATGTGTGTAAGCATGGTGCAAGTGAGTATGTGTGAATGCATATGAATGCATGGGTATATGCGAGTGTGTATGAGTACATGTGTGCAAGTGTACATGATTACATGTGTACATGCATGATTGTATAGAGGGATGGATTCAGACTCCTACATAAGGGAGGTTGCTCCAGAGAACATCATTTTTTTTTTAACTTTTAAAGCATGTTTCAGAGACATGCCTCTCACTCTCTTAGCACAATAAATCTCGACAAAGCCTAAGGTAATAAGGGGACAAAGGACAAAAAGTAGGGACAAATTTTAAATATTGCTCTTATAAACTTAGTAGGTTGGTAGTATAACAGGATTTGTGTTAGCATGCTTTTCACAAAGGATATGAAGTCTGCTACTCAAATGCATGTCTTTATTTTGTGACTTCAATCCTCAGTGAATTGCCAGAAAACCACAAATTTTATGAGGAACAGACCAAAAATATGAGGCTAAAATCTGGACAGTTGAGAGGTATGCTGTGAAGGTTATCTTAGAATGATGAACTTTATCTTTCTACATGCAGTTTTGTTGTACTTGTGCTGCAAAATCAGTAGCAGTTTAACTGCTTGGAAAAAATTGCATGTAGACACCTTTCACCATTCTAACACATAACCTACACAGTTATTTAAAGAAAATGTTAATTATTAATTTTATTGCAATATTCCTTTTTTGGAGTTAAAAGCTGGCAGTGTAAAATTCAGCAAACATTACTCAACAAATGCATTTCTGTGCAAAGACATCCTACCAGGAAACCCACTCTTTTTTATTGTGAAGCAGCTACTTTGTGATCATAATACACCAGCACATAGGAGGTGTGGTGGTTTTGACCACACAGAAACAATATTTTGGAGTGTTTAGTGCTGCTCAGTCAACAAACTTTTATCTGAGTAATTGTCAATAAATATTTTCTTATATCTCAGGGATCATTACTTATAATTCTTAGCTAGGAGAAGTTCCTCACATGGTTTGATTTCTTTTATATAAATGTATGTTTGCCTAAGTCTTAAGTGATAATTCAATAAAGGTGTTAAAAATGTTAATTAAGCTGCCTTTGCCAGCTCTGAAGGCTGGTAATTTGCATTAGATGCAGGTGGGATACCCTGCTGTGGCCAAACTAGGTCCTCAGGCCGCTCTTCTTTTTTTCCCTTGGATCCCTCCGGTGTGCCAAATACAGCCACTATGCTCTGATGGCTGCAGCTGAGAAGGGATGGTGCCCCTACGTAACCAGACATATTGCTGCTATTAAAAATGTCTTTGCCTTAATTTTCCTGCCAAAAAGAACAGAAAACTAAATGCATAGCTTCTGCTGCTCCAGTTTCACTGGACAGAAGTATTTTATTAAGTCCGGCTCAGGGTCTTGTACAGTCTATTGATTTTTCTTATCAGGTGGTTTCTGGTAAGAGGAAATGGGATTCCTTTTTTCCTGAAGAGACTCAAGAAATTAAACCTGGATAGGAATGTTATGGTGCAAACACCAAACCACACAAGTTCCAAAGGAAGCTGGAACACAGGAATTCTCCTCAAACAAAAAAACACCGAGCACTACTGTAGCTGCTAATTTTCTTTCTTTATTCAAATACATCCTGGTACCGCGGCCTCACAGGCCTTCAATGGAATAACTTCATAAAATCCAAGCAGCTATTTATATTCCATCTCAGCATTAATTCATCTTCATTTAATTAAACAATTGAATCAATTAAACAATTAAATGCTTTCATTTAAACATTATGCAGCTTAGAACCCAAAGATGTGTCCCCCACATATACACACTTACACATTATATCATAATTATATTAAATACACTAACACAACACAGGGTGAATTTCCCAAATAACATTTTTTAAATAACATTTTTTTAAATATATATGACTCACTTAATGAAATGATTCACATTAACATTTTCTCCTATACCCCAGTAAACTTACACAATTGAACACATAAAAAATACATTTCAACCTATCCCCAAGGTTCAGTTATAAATATCTATCCATAACATATAAATTTATTTTATTAAATATGTTTTTTATATTTTTTCATCCTTACTTTATTGCACTTATTTACCCTTAATATTAAATTAATCAACTTAATTTATTCATTCATAAATTTAAATTCTTTTTTATATATTAAACCCAATACATTTGTTCTGAAATGAACTAAACAAAATCCATTAGACTTAGCATCTAAATGCCCCAACCAATGTCCAGATTGAGACCCCTAGGATATAAAGTGCCAAATATACTATTTATTTATTTATTTATTTATTTATTTATTTTAACATTATTTTACCAGGATAAATCCAAATGGACACAAAGTGTCTGTTTTCAGTGGAGTCCTGGGGAGAAAAGCTCCAAGGAAGTTAACAGAGTACATACATGGTTTAGATAACAATAAAAAACTGGTATACAAGGTAAGAGAAACAAAGAAGTACAAGAACAATGTTGTAAAACAGTAAGATACTCAAACAATAAGATACTCAGGAGCAGAACCCCTATTTGCAATATTTACAAAAAAAGTAGATATCGTTGAGTATATCAGGTGAGAATATAGTGTATGCAATGGAGGCATACAGCGGGTCATTTATATTGATTAGTGAGTCTTCAAGGGGGGGTCTTTGCAGTTGCAGAGAGGGTTGGCATAGAGGTATGACTTAAGAAGGCCCATGAACGTGCTTGTGTGACTTTGTAGCCTGAGTTCAGGTGGGAGGGTGTTCCATACTTTAGCAACATCATAAGAGAATAGGGCCTCCCCAGCGCTGTTATTGCATGGGTTGATTTCAATCAGGTTTTTATTACATGAACATAGTTCCCTTTTGGGGTTGTGAAAGTTTAGTATGTCAGCTAGGGCAGGGCTCTTCCCCGGATGAAAAATAATTTGATGGGCTATGATCAGTTGGTGGTAGCATAGGAGGTTTAGAAATTCTAACCAGTGCAGTTTAATTAGGGATTGGCAGTGCTGGGAATGTGATCTATTATTGGCAGCAAACCTAGCTATTTTATCGTAGCATGTGGAGAGTTTGTACAGGTTAGTTTTGTTAATGTTGGTGAGGACTGGAGAGGCATATAGTACTGTTGATAAGAGATGAGTTCTGGCTATTGTTGTTCTAGTTTCAGGGGTTAGGAATAGTATGCAACGATATAGGCAACCAAGTTTTTTTATGGACTTTAGATATAGTTTGGGATATGTGCTTGTTGAATTTAAGTTGTTGATCAATAGTGATGCCTAAGAGTTTGGCCTCAGTTACTGGGGTGATGAGGGTGCCATTGGTTGACATGATGGCAAAGGTGGCGGAGGACTGATTGATTGGGTGGAATAGTATTAGCTGTGTTTTTTGGGGGTTTAGTATTAGTTGGTAGTTGTTTAGCCAGTTCTCTACCTCAGTGAAAGATTCCTGGGCTTTACTTTGTAGTAATTGGATGTTTGGTGCTGAGCAGATTAGAGTAGTGTCATCCGCATACTGGACGATGTTGGCTTTAGTGGTAGCTAGGTGGAGATTATTTGTAAATATGTTGAAGAGAAGGGGACCAAGGATTGAACCTTGTGGAACACCGCATGTGACAGGGAGTGGGGTGGTGATAGGGAGTTGCCCCATTTGACAGATTGTGACCGGCTGTTTAGGTAACTCTAAAACCATTTTAGGGTGGAGTCATCGAGGTTGAGTTCTGCTAGGCAGGTGATGAGTTTGCTATGGGAAACTGTATCAAATGCCTTGGATATGTCTAAGAAGGTGGCAGAGACCAGCTTCCCTTGGTTCCTATGCGAGTTTATGGCATTGGAGAAGTAAATTAGAGCAGTGTTGGTGCTATGGGAAGGTCTGAATCCATGTTGGATTTTTGTTAGAAGGTTATTAGTTAACAGATAGGTAAGGATTTGGTGGTGGATACATTTTTCTAGAATTTTTGAGAGGGGTGATAGGATAGCAATGGGACAGTAGTTGGAGAGGTCAGTAGATGGACCTCCCTTGTGGAGAGGGATGATATATGAGGTTTTCCATAATGAAGGAATGGAATGCAAGGAGACAGATCTGTTAATGAGTAGGAAGACGTGGTAGGCAATGGCCATGGATGCAATTTGGAGATATTGAGCTGGGAGACTGTCAGCAGCTAGGGTGATAGGTTTGAGTTTATCTAAGAGATTCTGAATGGTTGCAGTTGGAACTGGGTTAAACGTGAAGGGGGTGGAGTTAGTCTGGTAGTTTAAGGGTTGATGTTGGGTCATGGGTGATATTGCACTTACCAGGTTCAGTATTGAAGAGGTAAAGTAGTTATTAAAACTAGGGGCTGTGTGTGGATCAGTACCTGTGATATCTGGGGGTGGTGTGGTAGCTTTAGCAGGCTGGAGGATGTTGTTCACTGCAGCCCAGAATTTTTGTGGGCTGTTATTATATTTACTTTGTAGGGAAATATAGTAGTGTTTCTTGTCCAACCTAACCTGCTTTTTTTGCTTTATTTCTGAGCTAGTTATGGGAGTTTTGTATTTTTGCCAAGTTATCCAAGCTTTGTCTCTAGTCTTGAGTAAGATTTTTGTAGCTTTGTTTAACCAGGGGGCAGGGTTACTTCGCAATCTTATAGTTTTTAGTGGGGCTAGTTGGTTTAAAATCTCTAGGAATTTGGCATTAAAGTATTCTACTGCATTATCCAGGGGAAGGGTTTTTATCGGAGCTCGGTCACAGGATTTTAGGGCTTCTTTGAATTGTTCTGGGGAGAAGTTTTTTTGGGAACGGATTTGTAAGAGAGCGGGGGTGTTAGTAGATTTTATTTTGTGCCAAAGGAGAAAGGTTGGGTTATGGTCACTTAGAGAGTCAGGTAGTATTTCAGATAGGTGAGCAGTATTGGGCTGGTTAGTCAGGATCCAGTCTAAGGTGGATTCACGTTTGGTGGTTTTGTCAATTCTTGTGGGTGAGTGTATGAGTTGTATGAAATTATATAGGTTTATGTGGTTGGTGGCTATGGGTGAGTGTATAGTGTTCCAGTCTATGTTGACATCACCTAGAAGTAAAGTTTCTTGGGACAGGGAGTAGGAAGCCCAGTGAAGTATAGATTCTAGTGTCTTAAGGTTGTCTCCTGGTGGTATATAAATGCTGAGTAGGTTTAGTTGTTTGTGTTGGTTTAGTAGGATTTTGGTGAATAGGGTCTCGGCAGTGTTGAAATCTGGGGTTTCTTTTTGAAGGGGCTGGACTTTTAATTTGGATTTGTAAAGAAGGGCAATGCCACCACCTTTTCTATGAGGTCTATCAACTCTTAATATGTTGAAGCCAGGTGGAGTTATAGAGTTATCTTTAATGTGGGGTTTAAGTCATGTTTCTGTAATCACTATAATGTCTGGGTTGTATACAGAGATAATTCCATGTAACTGTTCTATTTTATTTATGATACTGCAAATGTTTAGGTTTAGAATGAGTAAATCAGTGGGTTTATGCTTAAATGGGAGGTTGGGGTTGGGTGTGGTATGGGTGTTGTCTGTTAGGCCAGGGTTGTGGTGGATATCACCTCCTAGTAGTAGTTGGGCTGCAATACTGGTAATGGTTTTAATGTAGAATACAGTTAGGAAGTGGTATTTGAGGCCAGGGTATTTTTTGGATTGTGAGGAGTGATGGATAGGAGAAATGAGTTGAAAAATTAAATGGTAAAGGATAATTGGTTGCGCGTTTGCAGGTATAAAGGGATGGTTTGTGGTGTATGGTAGGGTGGGGGATTTGATACAGTGCATAGTGTTAAGTGGATGGTGATAAGTAGTAATGAAAGAGAAAAAGTAAAGACAGATGGCTAGGGAAGGCAAGAGTAATGGCATGATATGGTTGTGGGAGTGTGGTGTTGTTGACATTGTGATTGAGTTATCTTTGTTGGAAGACTGTGGATGGGTGTAGAAGGAGAGAGGTGGTATGCAGTTTTGTGGTTTATTGAAATAGAGGAGGGTGCGGTTTAATTTTAATAATATGCAGTATAAACAAAATCTTTTAAGATATACAATAACAACGTCAGAGAGAATACAATAAAATAAATGTTACAATGTCAAAATAGATAAGATAGTATATGCATACAATATTAATTTTGTTTCCTATTTAATCAATTTTCTTTTGAATTCATCACCCGTTATTGTTTGTTTCTCAAAGGGCTTTGCTAATACAGTAAAGAAAAAACTATCTACACTATCTCCATGTGTGTCACAAAAATGTTGTGCCACTGGACTATCAAATCTCTTATTTCTTACATCGCCCAGGTGCTCCAATATTCTAAGTTTCCCCTTTCTTTTTGTTTGCCCCACATACCATTTACAAGTGTACATCCACATCCAGTGATGTAAACTACACCACATGAATTACAACTAAATTAATTTTTAACCAAAAACTTTTTTCATTTATCATCCAACCCTCAATATGTTTTAATTTATCACATACTTTGCAGACCCCAGATGGAAATACTCCCTTTCTTTTTGCTATAGCTACCTTAGTTCTTGTTCTTAACAACTCTTTTAGATTATTAAATCTGCCATACGAAGCCTCACAGTAAGACGTTGTCCTGTTCGATTCTCAGCTAGAGCGTCTTCTGTGTGCAGACATGCGTGAATGGGTGTACCTCAAAGGTTGTGCGCCAGGGCCTGCAACTCGGCACGTAAAAATCTACTGCCAATTATTAACGGATCGGAGTTCCACTGTGGCGACCCCTAACCGGGAAAAGCCGAAAGACACAAACAAAATCTGCCTTACAAAAAGGTAACTCTCTCTGGAAAAAGCTTCCCCACTACTTCATCCCTACATACAACTGGCCAAAAATCATTTACTAACCCCCTAATTACCTCAGAAAGGAGAGATAATTTGTTCACAAAGAAAAGGGGTTCTACGCTCACCTTTTCTATTTCATTTTTCCTAATAAACTTCTCATGTTGAGTAGAAAAACTACTTTTTCTTTTATGACTCATATTTCTCTTCAGTTTATTTAAAGCTTCACTTATATGTTCCATATTATATCCTCACCTTAATAACCTCTTCTCAACTAGATCAAATTCCCTCTCCAGCATTTTTTTATCAGAGGTATTGGTCATTTTTCTTCTAAATTCACCATAAGGAAGGGATTTTATCAAATGACTGAGATGAGCACTGCCAGCTTCCAAAAAGCTATCCGCAGCTGTTTCCTTATGGTATGGTTTGTACTACAAAACACCCCTTTCAGCTAAATAAAATTCAACATCCAGGAATTGCATTTTGTTCCTACTAGTTCTATAAGTAAATTCCAAGCCATATGTGTTTTGACCAAGTAATTCCATAAATTGATCAAACTCGTTGATCTCCTCCCTGCACACAAAAATCAAATCATCAATGAACCTTTTGAACATGATCACATTATCCTTAAAAAAATCTGTAACATACACAAACATATTTTCAAAATATGCCATAAATAAAACTGCATAAGATGGGGCAAAAGCCGCCCCCATTGCAGTTCCTTCCAATTGCAAATAATAATCATTTTCAAAAACAAAATAATTATGCATCAAAGCAAATTCTAATAATTGACAGATATAAGTGGTTTTAGGGCCCTCACCCAACATTTTAACCACTGCTTCCAGGCCCATCTTGATATTGATCTTGGTGTACAGAGACTTAACATCCACACAGGCAAGATAAAGGCTTGGGTTCCACTGGATCTTTTTTATATCTTCCAACACATGAGAGGTATTTTTAACATATGATTGTACTCTAGGGAGATAGATCTTTAACTGGGAGTCCAAAAAGATGCCTATATTTTGTAAAAAGGAGCCCACCCCTGAGACTACTGGTCTACCAGGGGGTTTAGTCATTGACTTTTGAATTTTCAGAATAACAAAAAAACTGGCATCTTTTGGATGTTTCAAATACAACTTTTTAACATCCCCATGAACAAAGAACCCCAGTCTTTCTCCCCTTTCTAATAACTCCAACAACCTCCCATTGAACTCTTTTACTAGATTACCAAGTAATTTTTTATAAACTTTGTCATCTGACAGGATAAAAATGTTATGGAACAGATTTATTTTTTCCCTCCAAAAAAAATCCGAATCAAACTCAGAGGACAACATGTTACCTGAATCTCCCTATCAAAGATTTTCTTTCTCCTGGACTATTTCCAGAATGTAAAAGTATATTCAGTTGGAGGACATTGAGGTTTCTCAGTTTCCCAGAAATACTATCAGCTGTTACAGAAGGAATTCCCAGAACCTTCACCCATTTCCCCATTTCTGACAGATCTGGAGAAAGTGTGCCTCTGCCTGCAATTTTCCTGATACCCAACCTGCTGCCCCTAAAAAAGATAAATATAACTTATAAAGTTACTCAGTCTCTCAGTCTTTTAAGTTTTCACACACTCTTGTCAAACATGACTTAGCAGTTGTAGCCAGCTCATTACATCCGAATGACACCTCTAGGTACATCTGTAGTTACCTCCCACTGACACCTCTAGGCATTATCTATTGCTTGTTCATGTTTGCATTAATAATTCCAAAACCATGCTATATACAAGGTATCAGAAGATTTTATCTTGAAGCATACATGATGACAGACTCAGTTGTATTGATATTTGACCTCTGTCAATGATTATTGGTTAGAACTGTAAGGTGATAACTTCATTTTTAAAGGCTCAAGCCACACCCACTGGGAGTTAAAGGTACACACTCAAAAGAGCTGTACTGGAAGGAATTAGTTAATCCAGCTGCTTCTAATAATTTTAGCTCAAATCCTTCCCTTCTGACAAGGATGGTAAAATAATTTTTAAGTTTGGGGAAAAGGTGTTGGCATCTTCAACTTTAATTTTTAGAATTTTGAATTGTCAGGCTCATATGTTAAAGTTTATTCTGGGTAATTATGAAAATATGAGGTATGATTTACCTGTAGTTCCTCCCTGTGAGGAAATGTCTGCTTTGTGTGGTTTGGATTCTTTTATTTTTCAGGTCACTACTCATTTATAGTGTGCTTATGACTGTACATACTACATCCATTGAAGTTGCCACTGGTACTGTGTTGAAGAGGTTTGCCTGGCTTCATTCTGAGAGCATCCTACAGGATGTAAAATCTGATTTTAAAAACAGTGTAAGAAACTTCTCTGTGTGGAAGATTTTCAGTCCATATATTTCTAGTTAATCACTGTATATTAATCAGATCAGACAATAGTAGTAGAAGTAGCGAACGTAAACTCGTCAAGTCAAAAAGTAATAATAGAAAATATATAATTCTACAGTATTACTAAGTATTCAAAAGTAATCCAAGCAAGGCAGGCAGTCTGTTTCCAGTTGAAAATCCTTTATTAAGTACACAGACAAGCGATCCAAGTAAAACAAAAATAGAGTAATAATTTCCTCACAAGCTTTCTAAATATATATATATACATTTTATCAGGCATGGGAGTGGTTTACTGTGCTGTAAAACAAAGTGTTATTGGTACGCATGTTAAATTCACATCCCTTCCCCCATCAGTGTGACATTCGAGCTGGTCCTGCCCTACCTAGTAGCTGTCATAATAATATATAGCCCTAATGTACTTTAATGGTACATCTTATTTAACCAAATTATTAAGTCTGTGATTTTATACAAGGCAATATACTACATGGCTGGAAATATATCAACCTTAGTTCATTTTGTGATCAAAAATTATATATAAATATATACATATACATTTTGCATGTAAAAATCAGTTTCTATTTTCATAACCTATTGTTAACAAAGATCGCTTTTGTCCTTCTAGACTTCTTCAGGTCTATGTACAAGAACCCTAAAAACCTATATAATTGTATAATTAGTTAGTATTGTTATTACTATCATTTTGAATAAAGTGGAAAAAAGAGAACCAGAAAAAAATATATATGTATGATGATGGAAACAAAATATACACTTAAATGTCAAATGATTTAAAATGGTATTTAAAACCAATTTGTAGAAAAAATAAAATAAAATACACTTAGTCATGTAAACAATGTGGCAATTTTCTAAGTTCCAGTGCACTTTTAATTGAACAGTAGTAGTTTAGTCCAGGCTTTCTAAAAGAGTTCAGCTTTAATTGCCACATGAGTTCCTGTTTCTCCAGAATATTCGGGATGTCTCCTTCAAGATCACCCATGTCTATGCGATCCAGGATCGGGAACTTAAAACCTGTGTGTCTTTTATGAAGAGAAAGGTGTTTGGCTAGTGCATTATTTTTACATCCAGAGTGGATTTCTGACAGATGACATGAAATCCTTCGCTTGAGTTTATTTACAGTCTTGCCCACATAGAATGCATCACATTCATTGCACCGTGCCCTGTAAATTACTTTTTTAGTGTTACAGTCACCCCCTGCACTGGTTTTAATGATCTTCTTTAAATAAGGGCAATAAAAACTATCACCTTGCTGTATAAATATACAAAATGTACAATTAGTTTCACATCTTTTAGTGCTTTTCTCATATGGTCTAGGTTTAAATTCAACAAAACTTCTAATATTCCTGGCCTTCCTATAAACAAATGATGGGGCTTCACCTAAGATGTTAATCAGAAAAGGGTTTCCTGTGACAATGTCCCAGTTTTCTTCAATAATATTTTTGATACTGTGATAATCCAAAGTGTATGTCAGGATGCAGCTATTTTTGCTTTTGTTATTCTCTCTGGGATTACTTAACATTTTTCTACTGGGGAGGTTGAGTGAAGGTGCTTCAGTCCTTTTCAGTTCTATAATGGGTTCCAGGATGTTTTTTAACATCTGACTTTCATAGCCTCTCACTAGAAAATCATTCTCTAAGTTGTTCAGGTTTCTCAAAAATGGTTCCATCTCTGTGGTGATTCGAGCTAATCTACAGCCTTGGGATTTCACTACATTATACTTGTTTTTTGTAGGATGTAGACTTTTACTGTGGAGTAATAAGTTAACCCTTGTTGGTTTTCTGAATAGATCAGTGGTGATTCTGTTATTGTTGATGACCTTGGAAATCTGCATATCTAAGAAAGTGGTTGAAGTACAGCTATGGGAAGAGGTAAACTTCAGGAAGGGGGTTTGTTTTTAGACCCACTACACTTTAGTGGGTTGTTTTAAGACTTCGGGGATACCACGGAGATTACTTGTTTAAAATCTGATTTTAAATTCACTTTTGGATGGAGAGTTTGGTCCTACAGGTGCAAAGGTTAACAACCTTCTGTAAAATTTTCAACATTTTTTTTTGCTCCCTTGTCCAATTTTGGCAAGAAACAAACAGTCTCAGTGATATGCTGGTGAGCATACATTTAAAAACAATAGCAGAGAAGTTCCCTAAAAGAAAGCAGGAACCCCCCAGAACAAAAGACAGTCAAATAAGTCAGAATAACTATATAAGACTCCTTGTCATCCCTACCACCCTGGCAGTCTGCTATCCTTCCAGAAAGTGTGAATCTCCATTTCTCTCTTTGGCAATAGGCTGTTTCAGACAAGTAGGTTCTGAGACTGCTTCAGCAGGGGTACAGATGGCAGTCAGAAGTGGTCCCTTCTTTGCTGGGAATTATTCCACATCCACCAGACCAAACCCTTCTGTCTCTTCCTGTCCTACAGCACATGCTTTATCAGGGGGATAATAAAAATAGTTTCTCTTTCTCAGTGGGGAAGAGTTTTTCATTTAAAAATGCTTCTTATACCAAGGAAAGAAAATGCTTGGAGACTGGTTAGGGACTGTTTTTTTAAACCAGTTTGAAATAGTGCCCAAATTCAAGATGCTTTCACAGTACAAGCTCTTACCCCTTTCTTTCCCATTTGAGATATTTTGGTGACCCTAGATTTAAAGATGGTAATCATCACATTCCTATCAATTAAGGCTTCATACTTTTCTTAAGGTTGTGTGTGTCTGGATCTCATTATCCATTCTCTGCTTTACCCTTTGGGCCATCCACTACCCCAAGAGTGTTCACAAAGTGTCTAGCTCCAGTTATAGGACATTGCAGGCTACAAGGTATGCACGTTTCTACTTATCTATGTAGACTCTTTTTCAGTGTCAGGAATCTCACTGGTGATAGATCTCCTGATTCCAAGTGAACCTCAGTAAAAAGAGCTTTTCTTCCACAGGAAAAAAAAACATAGATCTATTCCAGTTTTTCCCCCAGATCCCTCTGTTGTTCTACATACAGCCACTATGGACCTGAAGTTAGCAATGCTTTCTGTGGCTGTTGGGGTCCCCTTAATGGGCAAGGGAGGGAATACCTCAGGATTTTGAGCACCATGGTGTCTACGATTCTCATGATACCTCTAGCCAGACTCCACATGAGAAAGATACAATGCTATCTGAAGTCTCTTTCATACCTCTCAACCTCTTAGAGCAATAAATCTGGACAAAGCCATAAATAATGGGGGGACAAAGCCCCCAAAATAGAGACTTTTTTAGATATTGTTCTCACAAACTTAGAAAGTTGATAGAATAACAGGTTTTGCATTAGCATTAACTTTCTGAAGGGTATGAGCTTTGAAACTCAAATGTCTGCTATTATTTTCTGATTTCAGTGTTCAATGATTTGTCAATGGTTTACCAGAAAAACATAATTTTATAAGAAACATACCAAAAATATAAACAAAAATCTGGACAGTCTGTGAAAATCTGGACAGTTAAGAGGTATGGACTTTTTGATACCAGCACTAACACCCATTATCTTTTCAGATTCCAGTTCTGGGATGTGTGAGAAGAGAAATCACTTGTTGGAGACATCCAATACCCTGAATCCAGGTTTCTCTCTCTTGCCTCCAACTCCAAAACAGTAAGATAGTTAATACAGACACCTTGGACTTTGCTTGAGGGTCAGTGTTAAGGGTTATAAAAGTGCAAAGTATCTCTGACAACGACAGGCACAAGTACATGAATGTGAAAGACAAGCTTTTCCTTACCAAGGCACTCAAATCTCTAAATGACCATTGGTCCCCAGGACCACTTCAAGTTGTTACAAACAATACCACTGTGATGTGGTACATAAACAAGCAAGGGAGAGCTAGGTCTTACCCCCTATGTAGACTAATCATGTTATCACAAGATATAGCTTTATTGTGTGGCAAACAAGCTGGGCAGGGCAAAAGCAGATCAATGGAAATTAGATCAGGGGATCTTCCAAGATCTGGTCCATCTGTGGGGAGTTTCTCAATTAGGCCTTTTTGCCTTCTCAATGAACAATCAGTTGGCAAAATTCTTCTATAGGGCTTCATGCAAGAATGCCTCAAATACTAATGCCTTTTCCTTTCATTGGACAGGAATATTTCTGTATGCTTTTCAAACCTTTCCATTAATATTCAATGTAATTATGTAGATTCAGAAGGAAACCCCCAAGATCACTGTGATGACTCCCTTCAGGCCCAGACAACAGTGGTTCTCCCTTCTTTTGGCATTTGGGAGCATAATTAGTTGGCAAACTTTACAAATTCCCTACAGACTACTCTATCAGAAATACTGGGTGAGCAAATTTGTGTAACTAAGGACATTTTTTGATACAGAACTGTAATTGTCTAGACATAGTAAGGGCTTGCTGAGTCCAATTATGGTGGCTGCCAAAAAGCAATTGCTAGAAAATGGAAATCAAAGTCTAAACCAACTGTACTAGAAGTAGTGAATATAGTAACAGAGATAAAACAACTGTAGATGGTTTCTTTAGAAAAGGATAGGAGCAAATTACATAACAAAATGGGAATTGTGGGAACAATACATGCAGAATAATGATTTGTAGGAGGAATGAGGTTTAAGGGAAGGCAGGAATCCAATGAGCTTTGTAATATTTGACTGACAATGTCTGGATAGATTATGACTAATGTATAATGTTTGCAACTGTAAATATGTCAGTATGGTTTGTTTTCATTTATATAAATGTATGATTGCCTATGCCATAAGTGATAATTTAATAAAGATTTTTCTTGTTTAACAAAAAAAAAAAGAACAGGGATATTTTCTACAACCTCAACCCTTAAACAACTTTAACTGACTGCCTGGATGATAGGATCTTAATACCTTTTAGGCACCTGATCACTGAGGTTGTGCTGGAGGTACGAATGGGGGGAAGAAAGCCTTCTACTAGACAATCATATATTAGCAAATGGAAAATGGTTTTAGTTGGTGCCAAAAACATAACCAGAACCCATTCAGAATAGTGTTTCTCTTGTTTTAGAATATTTGTGAGGGTTACTCTCCTATTGCCTGTCTTACTCCTCTATCAAAGTTCATTTGTTTGCCAATTCAGCATGTCTGGCCATGAATTCCCCTCTTTCAAGGCATTCCAATGTCAAAATGTTTTTAAAAGAGGTTTTGCAAAACAAACCTCCAAGAAATCCAGTGGCTCCTCCTTGGGACATTGATTTTGTGTTGGAGAAGCTAACACTTGCTCTGTTTGAATCAGCTCATCTGGCTGACTTGAGGTTGCTAACATGGAAAAGAGTGTTGCTGGTTGCTCTGACCTCTGCAAGAGCAGCATCTGAGTTGTAAGCTGTTATGGTGGATCAACATTATTTAATTTTCCAAGGGACAGAGTTTCCTTGAGAACTAAGCCTTCTTTTATGCTTATAGTGGTATTCAAATTTACTTAATGCCGAATTGTCCATCTCCCTGTGGTCTTCCCTGAACCCCAGAATGAGGGAGAAAGGATCCTTCATACCGTGGATGTCCACAGACAGTTGCGGTACTATCTTGACATTACAAAATCTTTCAGAACTTCTAATCAGTTGCTTATTTCTTGTGAAGATAAGGAAAATGAGAAACCTGTGTTAAAGCAGAGCATTTCCAATGGATATTTCAAGCTATTAACAGAGAAGGTCAGAAGGAGTTGCATTGTGTTTTTGTAGCCTTAGAGAACGCATATGACAGGGTGCCTAGAGAGGAGTTGTGGTTTTGTATGAGGAAGTCGGGAGTGTCACAGAAGTATGTAAGAGTGGTACAGGATATGTACGAGGGTAGTGTGACAGCGGTGAGGTCTGCGGTGGGAGTGACAGATGCATTTAAGGTGGGGTTGGATTACATCAAGGATCAGCTCTGAGCCCTTTCTTATTTGCAATGGTGATGGACAGTTTGACAGATGAGATCAGACAGGAGTCCCCGTGGACTATGATGTTTTCAGATGACATTGTGATCTGTAGTGAGAGTAGGGAAGAGGTGGAGGAGACCCTGGAGAGATGGAGATATGCTCTAGAGAGAAAAGGAATGAAGGTCAGCAGGACTAAGACAGAATATATGTGTGTGAATGAGAGGGATGACAGAGGAATGGTGAGGATGCAAGGAGTAGAGGTGGTGAAGGTGGATGAGTTTAAATACTTGGGATCAATAGTTCAGAGTAATGGTGAGTGTGGAAGAGAGGTGAAAAAGAGAGTACAGGCAGGATGGAGTGGGTGGAGAAGAGTGTCAGGAGTGATTTGTGATAGACAAGTACCAGTAAGAGAGAAAGGGAAGGTCTACAAGAGAGTAGTGATACCAGCTATGTTATATGGGTTGGAGACAGTGGCATTGACAAAAAGGCAGGAGTTAGAGCTGGATGTGGCAGAGTTAAAGATGTTAAGATTTGCACTTGGTGTGACAAGGGTGGACAGGATTAGGAATAAGTATATTAGAGGGTCGATCCAGGTTGGAAGGTTTGGTGACAAAGCCAGAGAGGCAAGATTACGTTGGTTTGGACATGTGCTGAGGAGGGATGCTGAGTATATTGGGAAAAGATGCTAAGGATGAAGCTACCAGGTAACAGGAAAAGAGGAAGGCCTAAGATAAGGTTTATGGATGTGGTGAGAGAGGACATGCAGGTGGTTGGTGTGACAGAGCAAGATGGAGAAGGCAGGAAGAAATGGAAACAGATGATCCACTGTGGCGACCCCTAACGGGAACAGCCAAAAGAAGATGATGATGAACGTTTGTTATTCCCACTGCAATAAAACAATTTCAGGTAGGGGCATGCCATCTTCTACCAAGGCCTTGCCTTCATCTATGGCTTTTTGAAAAGGGTTGAATTATAGAAGTATTCCAGAAGCAGCAACTTGGTCCTCTGTACATACCTTTACAAAGCACTACAAGCCGGATTCCTTCTCCAGGTCAAGTTTTGCTAGAACCATTCTCCAGGGACTCCTGGACACTTTTTCTTCCACCTCCCAGTTGTTCTAAGCTATGGTGATCTACTCATACAGCTCAGGCTACTGCAGCAATGATCACTATGAAGAACACTGTACAGTTATGTAAGTAAACTTACCATAACAGTAGATGTTCGAATGATCACTGCTGCAGTAGCCTCTCACTCCCTCCATCCCGTGTGTGTGTGTGTGTGTGTGTGTGTGTGTGTGTGTGTGTGTGTGTGTGTGTGTGTGTGTGTGTGTGTGTGTGTGTGTGTGTGTGTGTGTGTGTGTGTGTGTGTGTGTGTGTGTGTGTGTGTGTGTGTGTGTGTGTGTGTGTGTGTGAGTTTTTGTGTGAGTTTTTTTTTTTGTTATTCATAGCAATATCTTCTCAAGGCTCAGCCTTTCTCTCTCATTTGGTGTGAAAGCTCTGAAGGTCTCAGTGCCCACACTTGTCTTTTTAGCTAGTTCAGCTCAAGCTAATGATTTAAGTGCGTGGACGGTACCCTGAAGCTTTGCAGGATATAACACATATACCTTAGGCTACTGCAGCAGGGATTATTTAAACATTTACTGTTATAGTAAGTTTACCTATGCAACTGTCCTTTTCTACAACCCAAAATGTGTACATTTAAATTTGTATTTTATTTCAATATTATTTTCTACACTTGAAGTACTAATTAAAATAAAAACTCATAATGCAGATTTAAATAGCAAACTCTGTGACTGTACGTATGTGTGTGTTTTTTTAATCAAATTCAGAAACCAGCATTTATAGTCTCCAACATATTAGGACATAGCAGAGGAAACATAAGCACAGACTCTAGCTTTAGTCTTTTTCTGACTATAGTGCTGACAGCTCAGAGCATAATTTTTATTCTGAATTTGGAAATCGCCAGCCTATCTTTACTGTATCCCTTTCACAATATAAAGTGCACACTAGGCTGTCTGGACTACTACCAGAAACATATTGATAATGTCCATGCCATATAGCAATTACAATTGTTGTTCACCACTATGTAGTTTAAGAATCAGAATGCTCAAATACCACACATAAGCCAGAGTTTAACGTTGCCAGGTTAAAACATCTGTCCGCCTTTCATTTACTCCTTCAGGTTTTTGGCACACAGGCCATCTTTGTGAATAGTATACTCAAAGGCCATGCATTCAGGTGAAAGTGTATGTCCCATTCACCCTTGGAATGGGGGTGATGAAAGGCAGTAGTTTCATTTATTATTTTAATATGAAATTTACATGGAATTATTCTTAATACAACTACAGGTGGGTGGGATGGATGTGTATTTCCAAGGTGATTATTTGTGGTCGGATCTAACCAGGGAAGAGTTGACTATTGGTGTAGAGCAACAGTCACCTATGTTAGTAATGACCAGGTTAAGGATATTGCTACCTCTAGTGGGGCTAAGAATGAGCTGGTCCAGTGCATTGGAATTAATGAATTCCAGGAAAGGTTGGGCAAGTGTATTGGTTCATGAGTAGTTTTCTCAGTTAATGGAGGGGTAGTTGAAGTCACCCACTATGAGATTGTTAGGCTGGACCCTAATGTTCTCTGTGGTGCTTAAGAACATGGAGTTTGAGTCTTGAGACATAGTCAGGGACCTATGGAAAGCTGTGACCTGAATTGCTGTCTTACCCAATGTTAGCTGCACTTGAAGTATCTCAGATGAGTTATGTTGGGCTACTTGTCTGGGAGTGTGCGCATCCTTTATAAATATGGAAACACCACCGCCTTTGCAGTTTCGGTCCAAATTCTGGGGCCGAAAGGTGTGGAATGAGTTATAGCCTGGTAGTGCAGGGGTGCTTTCTGCTGCATTGAACCAGGTCTCTGTTATGGCACAAATGTTGATGTTCTCCATTTAAAGAAGTGCTTTGAGTGAGTGCATTTTGATCTAGCATTGAGCAGCATGACCCTCAGATTGCATTTGTTTGCAGTTGTTATGGTGGTAATTTGGTCTTTGGAATACCACCTAAAAAAGGCACTATAGGGGTGGCAAGAGCTTTGGTCACTGTCCAAAAGCCCAGGGGTGACTGATGCAGGCCATCTCTGGCAAAGCATTGAGGTCTGTCAATCATGTTATCCCAGGCAGACAGATACTGAATCCCCTTAGAATGACACCAGAAACTTAGCCAATTGTTGAAATCAATCATTTTCTGCTTGTACTATGGTATCATTCTGGGTGATGGTAGGATGCTCAGGGCTAGGGTCACCCACCTGGGCTACATAATCTGAGAGCTCCTCCATGTCTCTTTTCATGTAGTCCAGGGAGGTACATCTCAGGTCATTCACACCCACATCTACAATGACAGAGTCATATTTGTACCTGTTGTTGAGGGACCTGAGTGCATGCGTTAAGTGGTGGATCCTGGCACTTGACAGGCAGCTGACTGTTACTTTCTCCTTATTCAACCTAGTGAGTGGAACATCAGTGTGCCTCACTATCAAGCCACCTATGACTAGTGTGTTGGGCATGCTGTTTTGTCTTAGGGGCTTTGGTTGAGTGGCACACTATTTAGGAGAGTTATGTGTCTCGTGATTAGTGTTGTGTGTGGTGGTCTTTGCTAAAAATGCTAAAATAAACATTAATATCTCCTGTGTTATTACTGAATGAGGTTTCTTCAGACAGGTAATGTTGTATACTGTAACAGTATTTTTTTCAGTCTCACTACTAGAGAATGGATATACATCAGTTCCTTCCCAGCCATGCTGGTCAGGTTTTATTAGCAATTATATAATTTCTCAGAAAAAGATGCTAGTAGTATTTATTTATTATTTGATTGGCTAATTATCACATAGCTATTCTAGATAGCAAGTTCTTCCAGGTGTAAAGTGAGAGGGAATAGTGTCTCCTGAAGGAATGTACTTGATAATAAGCAACTTCTAAAGTAGCTGTTGCCAGCAAATAAATGCATGCATTAAACAAAAGGACCTTTCTTTGTTAAACAGTGCTGTTTTAACAACTTTATGTCATTCTTCATGGTATAGCATGAAAAAGAAAAAAAAAATAAGAATCCGTCTCTGAGGTCTAAGAAGTTCTTACAGTAGAGAGATGATTATCTGAACATCGATTAACCGAAATGTCAGTTATACGAACACAGTCTTCCAAAGTTTTTGGGCAGGAAAAATCATAAAGTCTGAATATATAAACTTTATACGCATTCGCTTGTGCATGTTTTTTGAGCTTGTAGCCCTCTTATGTGTAAAAAAAAATCTTTATTGTCTACTGGAATCACTGAATGGTTGAAAAGTGTATTCCATGCATGCAGAAAAAATGGGATTTCAGAAATTTTTTTATCCGATTCAATATATTTGATTATCCGAATGGTTTGATTATCCGAACCACCCTAGGTCCCAGTTAGTTTGGGTAATCGACTCACCACTGTATTTTTAATTTCTAATAATGTGATAAAAATCAGTAAAGGTACAGATAGTTAAAACATAGCTCCCCTTAGGGTCTAAGATTTGGATCTCCAGTAAGCAACATGAATACAGCTCAGTTGTCCAGAAACTTGCAAAAAGCTCATATTTTTGCCTAATATTTTTCGTCTGTTCCTCGTATAATATGTGATTTTTTTCTGTCAAATCATTGAGGATTGAAGCCATCAAACAGTGGCAGATATTTGAGTTTCAGATTCCATGCCCTAAAGAAAATGCATGCTAATACAAAACCTGTTATTCTTGCAACTTTATTAGAGCATTATTTAAAATCTGTCCCTGTTTCCTGGTCTTCGTATTCCCATTATTTTTGGCTTTGTGCAGATTTCCTGTGCTAAGAGGCTGTGAGATTTTCTACACATACATTTTTTCAGAGACAACCTGAAAACTGAAGAGATGAAATGCAGAAGCAGAAGATGCAGCTCGTTAGCAGGTCATGATCTCATCTCTTTGTATTATGCTGCAGTACACCAAGACTGCACCTGTAAGCTCGATAATATTATTGCTAAAGACATGAAAATGGCAGTGTGCCATGCACTGCTCGCACAGCATGTACAAAAACATTTCCAGAAGTTATTCTACTTGTAGCTGCTGTAGCAGTTCTGTAGGAATAAAGTAAACTTGCAGCAACACAAAAGTACAGGGAACTGTGTATACAAAGTTTAACAAAAACATGCTCGTTAGACAAAGTTTAGTTATCTTAAAATGAAACCATTACTAATTCAATTACATTAACTTTGATCACTATAAAACCACTTGAGCAATAAAACAAGCGATTGCTTAATTAAAATGCAAAGCAAATCAAGCAAATAGATGAAGCTCAATTAGAAAAAAAATGTTAAAAGAAGGACAACATTGATGAAAACTGTGTCAGTAATTTATGCAATAAAACTATGTTCCCAGAAGGCATGACAACAAACCATGACCTAAGAAAGAAACATACATGAGAAGCTTTAAGTGCTTCTATAGAAGAATGATCAGCATGTGAAATTAGGGGGGAAGTTAGTTTGTAAAGCAAATATTCACTGCTAAAGAATATGAAAATTCCACGGGATACAGGTTCATTGTGGCCATGAATTCAGTCACCCATTCTCGGATTACTCTGTATGTGAGATGAGCCCCGACACTCATTAACCATGAATGTCGACAGACAATTATTTACAATAAAGCAGCTCATTACATACCCTGGCTGTGGCCACAGCAGGGACTGCAAGAAGAGTGTGGTCACAGGGAACTACAGGCAGTAGTAGTCCTGAGGGGTATGGTGCGGCCACAGGGAACTACAGGTAGCAGCAGTCCCAAGGGGTATGGTGTGGCAACAGAAAACTACAGGCAGGTGTAGTCCTGAGGGGTATGGTGCAGCCACAGGGAACTACAGGCAGCAGCAGTCCTGAGGGGTATGGTGTGGCCACAAGGAGCTACAGGCAGCAGCAGTCCCAAGGGGTATGGTGTGGCCACAGGAAACTACAGGCAGCAGTAGTCCTGAGGGGTATGGGATGACCACAGGAAACTACAGGCATGTGTAGTCCTGAGGGGTATGGTGCAGCCACAGGGAACTACAGGCAGCAGCAGTCCCAACAGATATGGTGTGGCCACAAGGAACTACAGGCAGCAGCAGTCATGAGAGGGTATGGTGTGGCCACAGGAAACTACAGGCGTGTGTAGTCCTGAGGGGTATGGTGCAGCCACAGGGAACTACAGGCAGCAGCAGTCCCAACAGGTATGGTGTGGCCACAAGGAACTACAGGCAGCAGCAGTCCAGAGGGTTATGGTGTGGCCACAAGGAACTACAGGCAGCAGCAGTCCTGAGGAGTATGGTGCCACCACAGGGAAATACAGGCAGCAGCAGTCCCAAGGGGTATGATGCGGCCACAGGGAACTATAGTCAGCAGCAGTTCTGAGGGGTATGGTGTGGCCACAGGGAACTACAGGCAGCATCAGCCCCAAGGAGTATGGTGTGGCCACAGGGGACTACAGGCAGCAGCAGTCCCAAGGGTGCATGCACAGGTGAAGCAAAAGAAAGAAGTGATGTGGTAGCCTAACAAGGTCATGAGGTGTGTGTACTTATGTGGTTATAGTGGAGAACATTGGACCACACCAGTGTTTTCACGTAGCTCTCAGAATGTTATGGCAGTTGTGTAACAGCTAACAGCTGCTGCATTTCATCTCAGCCTCAGCTTGCAACTTTTTTGCTCAATAAACAGGAGCAAAGCTAAAAATAATGGGTAGAAAACACATTATTGTTACTCATACCTCTCAGGTGACCTCATTAAGAGATATGCTCAGCAATAATGAAAAACTTTTTACTTTTATCATATTTAGTGGTAGTAACACTTTCAGATTCTAACAGAAAACACTGGACTTTGCATAACAACGTCACTCGGTATTTTGGATTTGCACTTACACATGGTCCAGTATTCTCCATTATTGCCACTGAGGGGTATGGTGCGGCCACAGGAAACTACAAGAAGCATCTGATCTATGTTTTGACACAATTATAGAAATATATACAGAGAATATAACTTGTGGAAGGTAGTTAGGGAAGCAAGAGACTGCAAAAGGAGGTGGTGATACAATCAGGGTTGTGGAAGACAATGGATAAGGGGACATCAGACACAGAGATATAAATATCAACTAACTGAAGACAAAACAACACAATGTGGATGGAGGAGAGAAAAGTACTTCACCAAACATATTTACAACATCTGCAGAGTCTAACCACTCTACCTGTGCTATAATGCAAATGAACAGAACAATCACAGAAGGTACCATCCCTTCCATATGGAAAGTCTCCCATATAATCCCCTTACATAAAGGAGGCAAATCCACTGATATCTCCAACTTCCGACCAATTGCATTACTCTCTCCACTAGCCAAAATAATGGAACAATGTATTCACCATCAAGTACTTCAACACCTGCTCCACAATAATTTACTTGCCAACTGCCAGCATGGCTTTAGGCCCTTTCATAGCACTACTACTGCCCTGCTAACTTTTACTGACTGTATAAACAGGAATCAAAACAATAACTTTCTCTTTTCTGCACTATTCATGGACCTATCAAAAACCTTTGATATGGTCAACCATAACTTACTTATCAGTGTGCTAAAAGCCCAATCTCTTGACCCACAAGCAGTTATTTGGTTTAACTCCTATCTAGAAAATAGACAACAAGCAGTGGTCTGGGACAATAATCTCTCCACACCCCTCCCCGTGAACACTGGAGTCCCTCAAGGCTCTATCCTAGGCCCTCTTCTTTTTTCCATTTTTATTAATGATCTCCATACTGTTTTTCCTCAAGCCACCTGTATACAATACGCTGATGACTCTACTTTAATCTGTATTGCTAAGTCATCAACCTCTCTCCAGACTCTTACTCAAACTGTATTCAACTCTGTTGAAAATTGGTTCACCCATCATTGCCTCCTCCTTAACCCCAAAAAAACAAAATTATTACTTTTTGCTCCCACCCAAAAGTCACCACAGATCCACTTCACAATTACCTCTAATAATGGAACTAGTATTTCCCCTGATACTACTACACATCTCCTGGGCATAACCATCGATCATAACCTCAGCTATGATGATCATATCAACAATACTATAAAAACTGTCAATAAAAAATTAGGCTCCCTGTATAGAATCAAACCTTTCCTCACATCGCTAGCTAGAACCACCATTGCCCAGACTCATCTCACTTCTACCCTATTCTATGCTTCTGCCATATATACCAATCTACCAAAACACGAATAACACAAACCAGTAAAACTCGACAGACCTGCAGCACTTCTCGACCGTCCAAAGTATATTGTGTGCTAAAGATGTTGCAAAACCCGGTCACGTAAATAATGTCACCAAAATGCAGAACAAGAAAGACTCCAATAAGACGTATACACAATGTTCAAGAAATACTCCACATGAATAATGTCCCAAACGAACAGCAATCTTTATTCTGGTAAAATAAATAAAAACATGGAGTAAAGCGCTTTTCATCCCACTAAATAGCGGAACTTAGCCAGAATACAATTTAGGAGACATTTAAATAGCCGGTTTTGGCGCCAAAAGAACGCTGTAACCAGGCAGCTATCAACATTGTCTAACAGGCAACAACAACAACGTTACACTTGAATACTAGTTGAATATACTAAACAATAATGACAACACTAATAGTCATCTAAAAAATCATAAACCATAATAATAAAGCAAATATTAAATTCAGTACAATCTATAGTGTAATATATTATTAACAATTCAACTAAAACATAATTATAAATGTGATTGTCGTTAAAATATTTATAAATAATCCTAATCAAAAAACATAAATGCCGCCAATATCTATACACTAGTAAAATCCAACATTGAAAAATGTGTATCATGTATTAAAAGGCATAACATAATATGCGATGCACAAAAAATATAAAAATATACATGTGTATATGTATACATATATGGGAACTATAATACTCTAATAAATATTCAATTATTAAATTATGAAATTGTAAACCCAAATATTTTAACACATATGCCATTTGAAATTTACATAACCAAGCTAGGAAAACTATTTTATGCTCTAAATAGTTCACCTTCGTAGACTCCTTAATTTCAATATGGGGTATATAGAACATGTCTCATTCAAACCTGGTAATACACAAGCATGGCAGCGCAATTGCCAATATAATTCTAATACTTCTAGTAAAACTTGCTCAGGGCCATCTCTTCCATCTGAAACAAAAGAGTCAATTGCTTTAAATGAAAATGTATGATGGATGTTTTCTGTAGCATGTTTAGCCAGTGCGTTATCTAATTTCTTTGTCCTGATAGCATGTAAGTGCTCATAAACACGCTCACGCAATTTCCTATCGGTTTTGCCAATGTAAAAAGCAGGGCAGAGATGGCACTGAGCTAGATAGACCACACCTTTGGATTGGCAATTAAATTTATGTTTTACTTTATAAGACACTCCTCTGATGGTGAAAGATTCACCTGTAGACATATGTATACAATATTTACACATGTTACACTGGAACATACCCTTTCTATTAAAAGATGAAAATGTGTAAACATTGTTTTGTAATATTTGTTTCAAATTTCTACCTCTTTTCCAAATAATTTTAGGTTTAGATGATAATTGGTGACCTATATCTCGGTCTGTTTTAATCATGTTTCAGTTTTTATTCAAGATAAAGGTAATCAAATCACCATAAGAACTGTATGGAGTAATGAAGCCCAGACTAGTAGAAAACAAATTGGTATTATGTGATTCTGTTGTATGGTGTGAATTCAGGCCAAGGATAGGTAAATAAACACCGGAGTCTCTTTTATAAATAACTTCCTAAACTATAGACTCTAAAAATTGTATGGGGTAACCCCTACTTAAAAACATACTTTGTAACAATTTACATTCATCATAAAAATCATCTGCTCTTGAAGTCATACGTGCCACTCTCACTAGCTGTCCTTTGACAACGGACTTCTTTTGGTGTACTGGGTGATTGCTACGGTAATGTAAGAAAGTGTTGGAATAAGTTTCTTTCCTGTATATTTTTGCATAAAAAATCTGGTTGCCATAATCCTTACGTAGATCAACGTCTAGGTAGGTAATTCTATCCATGTTAAATGTATACGTAAAATGTAAAAATTCAGTACTAGAATTCAAAAAGGACACCAATTCAGAGGCCATAATATCATCACCATCAATAAGGATGAAAATATCATCCAAAAAACGCATGTAATATTTAATTTTGCTCATTATGTGTGCATTCTTACCCAACCCTTCCTGTTCCCAAAAGGCCATAACCAGGTTAGCAAAGCTACCCCCACAGGGGGAGCCCATGGCTACACCAATCTTCTGGAGGTAAATTCTCTTGTCAAAGGTAAAATAATTGTAAGACAAAACTATGTCCAACATTTCTTCCACTAATTTAACTTCAGTTTGTGGTGCATTATATTTACGTAGCATAAAACTAACCCACTCTATACCATCCTGATGTGGTATACAAGTGTATAAATCTTTCACATCGACAGTTAAGAAATTTAAGTTCCCGTCAAATTGCAAATCGTTTATATTGTGAAGAAAGGTCCAGGAATCCTTACATATGAGTTTGTCTTTACAAATATATTGCTGAAGAATTGTATCTATCAATTTTGCACATGGATATGTAATGCTATTCCTGGCATCCACTAATGGACGCATTGGTGGGTCCAATATTGATTTGTGAATTTTGGGGATGCCAAAAAGAATAGGTAATCTAGGTGTCAACATTATTAAATAATTTAATGTAGTCAAATCTATTCTGCCATCAATAAAAAAGTCATTAAACAAAGACCTAATATTGTTATATGATTGATGGAGTTGATTCCTGGAGGTTTCTTCATAAGCAAGAGTGTGAAGTGTTTGAGTCATTTTGTGAATATATTGTTGTTGGGTCATAATTATCAACCCCCCTCCTTTATCAGGTTGTAAAATTCTAACACCCATTTATTTTAAATTCTGTAACGCTTGTCTATCCGTATCCAAAATATAAGGTTTCACATTGTTGTGGAACCTAGAATGTAACATGTTTCTCAGATCATTTTCACACATTTTTTCAAAAAAATTTAAAGTGGGGTGCATTGGGGGTATGAATGTACTGGCTACATGAAGCCTTCTATCTACCATATATTCACTTGTAAAAAACAGTTTCAAATTAAGTCTTCTTAAAAATAACTTCAAATCAATGATGGTTTGGACCAGATCAGCTCTATTCGTGGGTACAAAGGTATATCCACGAGTAAGTAATTCAATAAGATTTGGTTCAATAAAAATACTCGTATAATTAAAGATTTTAAAGTCTCCAGCCAGGTTATACAATATGGTAGGTTGTTGTAGTCCAATAATACCTACCTCCCCCTCTTCCCTCGAAAGTTGGAAAAGTTCCTGTTGGAATAATAATTGTTCTTCCTCAGGTTGTAATGAGATACACCCATCTGAAAATTTGTTTGTTGTTGTGGTGTATTAACCTGAGGTGTAAAGTCAGTGGATCGTCCCACCGGTTCAATATGTTGCGGGGTGACTGCACGAATGACTTCGTCAGTGCCAACATTAGAAACATCACATGAAGTGTTATCACTAAGTCTTTGTTCCATTGCATTGTCCACACCTGGACTATGCATTGAAAATCTTGTCTGTGAGGGTGGAGGTTTAGGGTAGGCTTTGCCACTACTGTAGGCTTGCCTATCTCTATTTAATTTCTTTAACTTCCCCTCTTTTATTTTATCAATATATTGGTCAATGCTAGTAAAAATCCTGTTGTAATCATATTGATACCGGACAAAATTAACATGTTGTTGAATAGTTTTATCCATCTTACTGGCTTCTTGCATAAGAGAACCAGACTCTATTTCATACCGTTTAATAATGACTTCAATTAATTCACAGCCATGTTTGTTAAAAAGCTTAATGAGATCCTGATGGAAAGGCAAACCATCCATGATGCTGGTGGGGTACTGCCAAGACCTCAATCCTTTAGGGACCACACCGTCACTTAAACACTCCTTGAAATATGCAATTTCAACTTGTAATTTTTTGTATTTAACAAGGGATTGATCAAACAATTTAAGTAAAGCAGCAATGTCCAATTGGTCCGAGGCCGGTTGCTCCCTAGTTCCACTCTGAATAGGTGTCTGTAATGAAAGTGGGACAGTTAACCATTTGGTCAGCTTGGGTGCTCCAATAAGCCTTCCGGATTGTATATTGCATCTGGCTGATCCCTCTCCTTGACTACTAGGCTGTGGTAACACATTATTATCTCATTCATTTATGTTAATAACATGCATGTTTGATAAAATATCTCTGTCCGAATCTGATACATGAATCACAGGTAAGTCAGCTGAATGGACATCAGTTGCATTAGAAACATGCGTGACAGTGGACGAGTTGTTAGTGCTATTATTGTTGTTGTTGTTACTAGACAATGCATCAACTTTTTTGCTTAATAATTCCACTTGATGGGTCAAAGTCTCTATCAAGTTAAACATAGTGGAATTTCGATCATCTTCTTTGGAAGGAGGAGGGGTCAGAGAAGAAACAGCAGCCTCAGCCATGACAAACTACCAAAACACGAATAACACAAACCAGTATAACTCGACAGACCTGTAGCACTTCTCGACCGTCGAAAGTATATTGTGTGCTAAAGATTTTGCAAAACCCGGTCACGTAAATAATGTCACCAAAATGCAGAACAAGAAAGACTCCAATAAGACGTATACACAATGTTCAAGAAATATTCCACATGAATAATGTCCCAAACGAACAGCAATCTTTATTCTGGTAAAATAAATAAAAACATGGAGTAAAGCGCTTTTCATCCCACTAAATAGCGGAACTTCTTCTATGCTATGGCAATGTAAGAAAGTGTTGGAATAAGTTTCTTTCCTGTATATTTTTGCATAAAAAATCTGGTTGCCATAATCCTTACGTAGATCTACATCTACATAGGTAATTCTATCCATGTTAAAGGTATACGTAAAATGTAAAAATTCAGTACTAGAATTCAAATTTGATAATTTAATAATTGAATATTTATTAGAGTATTATAGTTCCCATATATGTATACATTGAAGCTGTTTTTACTGCATTTAACTTAATATTGCACTTGGAATCCTTGTTTGTTACTATTTGACTGTATTTGTAGCAAATTCTTCTGTGTAAGCTGTAGTAGCTGATTCATAGCATTTATAAGTGTTTGCTGTACCTGTTTCTGCCTGTTTTGTGGAAAAAAAGAAAAAAAGAAAAAATATCTCTTGTTTTTCCTGCTTTACTAGTTTAGTCCAGTTTCAGAGTTGCTGATTCCTGGGCTTTGGTTGTAGTTCCTGTGTACTGTTTCCTTGCCTTATTTGGGGGAAGGGAAGCTACCTTGCTTTCCTGCTTTACTAGTTTAGTCCAGTTTCAGAGTTGCTGATTCCTGGGCTTTGGTTGTAGTTCCTGTGTACTGTTTCCTTGCCTTATTTGGGGGAAGGGTAGCTACCTTGCTTACCAGTGGGAGTGGGAAGCATTGAGCTGCCTTTTGTCCAGTTTTGTGAGGTTTCAGCCAGTAACTAGTAGTTTATTGGTCGTTTGGGCCAGTTTCTAGCTTTTTCCAGCCCCTGGTATAAGATTTAGAGCGATTTAGCTGAGCTGCCACTGTTGCACACTAGGGCAGTGCTGGTTAAGCAGGTTTAAACTATTCGGCTACCTAAAGTCCACTCTTCAAATTTTCCCTTAAAACTACCTTCCTCGAACTATACTACTGATCAAATCAGCGTATCCTATAACTAAAAGATCAACTCTACTTGACTCCAAGTAGACTATTCTCTATCTATTAAACCTAGCACTTGCTCCTACAGTACTTATTACCTTGATACGGCACTCTTGTCATAGATAGTACCCCAAAAGGCAACCCCCATTTCTCGGTCACCCACGTCCCCGAATCTTTTTTTTAAAGTTTTCTACCCTTCTAGCATGTCGAGGGATCAGTTGCTAGTGTCCTCTCCTGCTCAGCTGGTGAACCTGGGAATATTGAGGCAATGTTTCAATTGCCTCATGTACACAGACAACCCTTTCCTCCTCCCACAAAACACAAATACATGCGAGAGATGCAACTATACGGCCAAACTGGAGGCTGAGCTCTCTCAACATAGGACTGGCAAGACCAGTCAGGAGGAGAAGGTTACCACACACACTATAGACCCAGTCTCACATAGTACCATTACAACCTCAAATCATACACATAAACACACAAAGACATACTCGGAGGCTCTGTTCAAAAATCTACCAAAACAGCAGAGGCCACCAAAGCAGACACCCAAACAACCACCACCTCAGAACACAACACCCGCCTCACAGTCAGAGTGTCAAACAGTCACAGCCCTTAAGGCCAAACACAATGCCAGACACACTAGTCATTGGTGACTCCATAGTCAGACACACTGATGTCCCGCTCACCAGACTGAGTAAGGAGAAGGTCACAGTAAGCTGCCTGTCGGGCGCTAGAATCCGCCACATAACGCAAGCACTCAGGTCTCTCAACAGCAGGTACAAATATGACTCAGTCATTGTCCACGCTGGTGTAAACGACCTCCTTGGACTACATGAAAAGAGACATTGAGGAGCTCTCTGATTATGTAGCCCAGGCAGGTATGACCCTGACCTTGAGCAGTATCCTACCTTCACCAAGAATGATGCCACAATACAGAGATAAGATGATCAGCTTTAACAATTGGCTTAAACACTGGTGTCATTCAAAGGGGATCCAGTATCTGTCTGCCTGGGATTGACATGCTGGACAAGCCACACTGCTTCAAGGGACGGCTTGCACCTGTCACCCTGGGATTCCAGATATTGGCAAAGGCTCTTGCCACCCCATAGTGCCTTTTAGGCAGGCTCAAATTCTAAACCTACCACCCTAGAACACAAAAAAAAAAAACTAAGGGTAATGCTGCTCAATGCCAGAAGTCTAAATCTCAAAACGAGGCCCTTCTCAGTATGGAGAACATCGATGTCTGTGCTGTGACAGAAACCTGGTTCAAGGCTCCTGAGAGCACCCCAGCTATCAGGTTTTACCTCATATCATGCCCGCCCCAAAATCCGGACAATACCAAGAAAGGGTATCCATATTCATCAAGGACACCCACACCTCAAGACTGGTGGCAACGATGCATCGGAGACCATCCAGGTGCAATTAACCATAGGCAAGACTGCTCTGCAAATTGTAGCATGTTACAGGCCACCCTCACAAACTCAGGAAACTCACATGGCCTTCCTGAAAACACTAGAGGGGATAAATGTATCACCAAACACCATCATACTAGGTGACTTCAATTACCCTAATATAGACTGGGAACACTACTCAAGCCCAAACACCTAGCCCAAAAGTTCCTGGAATTCATAAACTCAAATGCCATGGAACAACTAGTCACCATCCCCACAAGAGGAGATAACATACTTGATCTCATCATCACGAACATGGGAGCACAATGTTCAACACCGAAGTATACCCCTCACTGGTGAGATCAGATCACAAACTAATCTCGCTGGAGGTCCTCATCCCACCCCACCTGAAATAAAAAGACCACAGTAAAGAACTTCTCAAAAGCCGACTTCACACTTCTAAAGACTAGTGTGGTCTCCTTTCAGGCCCGGAAAACAATACTCAAGCCGCTGAATCACTTACAAACGCCTTCTACCAGCAACTGCAGGACTGCATGGATAAGGCAATCCCAAGCAAAACAAAGACTCTTTGTACCAGCGTCCAGTCTGGTGGACCCCAGCCATAAACAAACTCTACAACAAAAGGAGGAAGCTACTACAAGATAGAGCAAAATCCTTAAAAGGTAAGACACCCTTGATCACTATAAGTAAAAACTAAGAGCTCTCATAAAATCATCCAAAGCAAATTTCGAGAGAAAAATAGCTAAAGACTCAAAAGGCCTTCTTTAGCTATGTTAGAAACCTAGGAGGAAACTCCCAGATATGCTCAGAACTAGTTCAAAATGATGTGAAGATTACTGATCCTACAGACATTGCCAACATACTGGCTGACAGGTTCAGTGCAAACTTCTCCCCTCCCCCAAAAGGAGAGATATCTATACCAAATGAGTGCAGCCCCCAAACATCTCCAGCCAAGTGAGAACTGCTCTCTCCAAAGCAAAAACACAGCATCCATGGGACCCGATGGTGTCCCCGGCTGTGTGCTCCACGAACTCAATGAGGAATTAAACCCACAGCTAGGACAGCTGTTTAATCAAAGTCTTACCTCTGGATACGCACTCAGGAGTGGCACTGCAACTGTGGTCCCACTTCACAAAGGCGGTGCCTCCACAGACCCTGGAAATTACCGCCCATTAGCTTGACAAGCCTTATCTGCAAAGCCATGGACCTCATAAATAAAGACATAGGGAATTTGCAGACTTTGGATCCAACCCAGTTTGGCTTTGTCAAAGGCAGATCAGGCCTTTTAAACTTGGTTGACTTTTTAAACAGTCACCAAAGCCATTGATGAGGAAAGGCAGTCCATACAGCCTACCTCGATCTGGCTAAGGCCTTCGACAATACCCCACTCGGTATCATTGAAAACTCATCAGCTTAAATGTTAACCCATACATCACAAGATGGTTTGCAAACTGGCTGAGTGACAGAACCCACAGGGTCAGAGTTGCTGGCGCCATGTCAGACTCAAAGCCTGTCACAAGTGGTGTCCCACAGGGCTCAGTCCTGGGCCCACTCTTGTTTGGCATCTACTTTTCCAAGTACAAGCAAACACAGGAGGGTTATGGCTGACAAAGTTTGCAGATGACTGCAAACTGGGCGCCATAGTAGAAAACACATCTGACACAGATATCCTTCAGAAGGGTCTCACAGAAACGGATAACTGGTGCCAGAGCCACGGCCTAAAGTTAAATGCCAAAAATGCATAGTCATACCCTTCGGGAAAAACAAGGTTACCCCTAGCTACCAAATAGGTGGCAATCCACTGAGCACAGAAGAAGTTATCAGGGACCTGGGGACCCAGGTTGATAGTAGTCTGTCATTCGACACCCATGTAGCTAAAGTAGTTAGGAAGTCCTTCTACATTGCCCACCTTATCATGAAGGGATTCTCATCTAGATCAAGGAGGTCATAGTCTCCCTTTACTCATCACTCATCAGACCAATGATTGAGTACAATGCCCCATTCGAATGTATCTGACCCGACACTTGCAGCAGCTGGAGAGGCCACAAAGTTCCTCACCAAAAGGATAAAGGGTCTCAAAAATCTGTCCTATGCTGCCCGACTGAAAGAACTCCAGCTCTATTCAGTCGCTTGCTCAGAGGTGACCTTTGCCTAACATACAAGGCCATGTCAAACCCAGATTTGATGAATATGCTTCACCTCAAAAATCTAGATCCATCAGAGCCACAAGGGCGGAGACTTAAACCTCGACACGGCTATTAATAGGATGTGCTGGAGGGATAGATTCATCACCCAAAGACTCCCTATGCTGTGGAACAAAATCCCAGTACATGTGAGGCAGAGCACCTCGCTGGCCTTGTTCAAGAGAAATCTTGACCAATGGATGGGAGATCGCAGATATACCCCAGGAATTACCTCAGTGTCACTGCTCGACAGAGGCACAGCAAAATAATGGGTATAGTTCCCCATACTAAAGGGGTGGCGTAAGCCACAAAACAATGGGCTAGGCTTATAAATGCCCTCGGGCAGATAGCCTAGTATGAACCTATGAACCTATATACATGTATATTTTTATATTTTTTGTGCATCACATATTATGCTATGCCTTTTAATACATGATAAACATTTTTCAATGTTGGATTTTACTAGTGTATAGATATGGCGGCATTTATGTTTTTTGATTAGGATTATTTATAAATATTTTAAAGACAATCACATTTATAATTATGTTTTAGTTGAATTGTTAATAATATATTACACTATAGATTGTATTGAATTTAATATTTGCGTTATTATTATGGTTTATGGTTTTTTAGATGACTATTAGTGTTGTCATTATTGTTTAGTATATTCAACTAGTATTCAAGTGTAACGTTGTTGTTGTTGCCTGTTAGACAATGTTGATAGTTGCCTGGTTACAGCGTTCTTTTGGCGCCAAAACCGGCTATTTAAATGTCTCCTAAATTGTATTCTGGTTAGTCTGAAGAAGTTCCGCTATTTAGCGGGACGAAAAGCGCTTTACTTCATGTTTTTATTTATTTTACCAGAATAAAGATTGCTGTTCATTTGTGACATTATTCATGCGGAATATTTCTTGAACATTGTGTATACGTCTTATTGGAGTCTTTCTTGTTCTGCATTTTGGTGACATTATTTACGTGACCGGGTTTTGCAACATCTTTAGCACACAATATATTTTGGACGGTCGAGAAGTGCTGCAGGTCTGTCGAATATATACCAATCTATCAAAGCACAATCTTAGCAAGCTTGAAACTAGCTATAATAATATAGTCAGATTTGCCACTGGCTCCCCTTTTAGAACCCACCACTGTCTCAACCTTAAACAACTCAGATGGTCAGAACTACAAAACCAACTACTATATAATCAACTTGTGATCACACAAAAAATTCTTTATCTCCCAAATAATACCCCTATCCTCTCTAACCTGATCTCCCCATATAAAAATCTTACAACACTACGCTCAGCTAATAAGCTACTAATTTCCAATATTAAATCTAATAACAAAGCTGGGGACTCACTCTTTACCAGTGTTGTGGGCAGAATCTGGAACAAGCTTCCTAGAGCACTCACTTCTCTCTCATCTACGCCACTCTTCAAGAAACATCTCAGAGAACATCTAAAAATACATTGGCTTTGTCCCTGCTCTAAGCCTGACTGAATCACACTTATCCTCTTATTTTTCTTCTTGCTATACCCCTTCCTCCTGGGCTATGGCCCCTCTGCAGCATTAATCAATAGAAGCTAACTTTATACTAGTACTTGTGTTTTCCTGCCTTTTCTCTTTCTCCTTCTTTGACTTAATGAATGATAATTTTAAAATATTGTGTAAACTTATACTTGATTGTATCTTAAACCTATGAAAGACTTTGTACTTGATTGTTTCTTAAACCTATGCAAAGACTCTGTACTATTGTTCACAGAAACAATTTTTTTTTTTTTCCAAACAATTTTGCTCTCTAATGTATTTGAATCTAGTCATTTTTTAATTATTGTATTTTGTAATTTACTTATGCTTGGAGCTTTTCTCCCCGGGCCTCTACTGAAAATGGACATGTATCCAGTTAGACTAGCCCGGTCAACAAATATAAAATAAATAATAAATAAATAAATAAAATGTCAGGAAACAAGCACCCTACTGCAGTAGTAGCATGTCCATATGTAACCCCCTCTTCTTCTTCTGGCTTTTCCTGGTTTTCTGCCACAGCAGATCACCTGTCTGCTCATGATTGGCAGTGGAGTTTTATAGTGTCGAATTGCCAGCCTGGCGCCCAGCCTTCCACAGAAGGCACACACACATGCACTCACACCTAGGGCCAATTTAGAGTGTCCAGTCCACCTGCAGCATGTGTTTGGGATGTGGGATGAAACCAGAGCACCTGGAGGAAACCCATGCAACCACAGGGAGGACATGCAGACTCCACACAGAAGGCACCCCAGCCGAGGATTGAACTGGAGAACCTCTTGCTGTGAGGCGACAATGCTAACCACTGCACCACCGTGGCCGCCCCTAACCCACAACCCTGCCCACTAATAGTGTGGAAAGCACTTCATGTACAAGTTGAGCTATAGAAGCCATGAGATAAAAGACAACAGGGAAACACACAGCAAGTAGTTGTTGCACACTTGCAAAATGAATAAAACGAGAGAGACAAAAGGTATATAACCTTTCCCTCTTATAGTGTGCAAAGCATTTATTTAAAGGTTGACCTACCAAAACAGTGAGAGAAAAGGCTTCACAGAAACTCACAGCAGTTGGTGGTTGCACTCTTGCAGAATGAAAAAAAAAATTCAAAAAGCCTACAGCCATGAGGGGCCTTGAACCCATAGCCTTCTCACTCCACATTCTAGAAAGCACTTCATTTACAGCTTGAGCTGTTGACATAATAATGCAGAAACAAAGGTGTCAGGAAAACACACAGCAGTTCACTGTCAGTCACTTGCAGAATGAAAGAATAACAGAGTCAACAATGACTCATCAAGGCACCACCTTTGGCATCCAATCCATCATTCAAAGTCATAGATGGCATTGTAATACTCTGCAATGGGGACTCCTCAAATCTTGACAGTTGTACCTTATATTACATGTGCAAACTTACACACAATGATGCTCATCTCATGTCATTCCTTTAAATCTGCAGACACTGAAAACAGGTATAAAGACCCTTGAAAAGAAGATACATCCAGAAAAAAATCTAGACATCTTATCAGCTTGAAATGCGAATAGCAAATAGCAAATAATTTTTTACCCTTCCAGTAGGAATGTGGGATACTACTCAGAAACACATTTCAAAAATCAGAGGGTGACAAACATTAGTGAAAAAAATCTAAGCACATTATAAGACTAATAATGCAAAATCTGTAGACTTTAAATAACTGTTTTTTTTTTGTTTTTTTTTTTTGGAAAATTGTACCACACACAAGATAACTTATTTTTTCTTCTGAAAAGACATATGTAGGATGTGTGCCATTAGTATGTGGTCATGTAATGCGGTTATCTGTGTACCAGCCAGCTTTAAAAATCATGTGTGATGGGTGGATTTAGAAAATTGTGTGACGGGGATAAATCAAGCTTGAAAATAACAACATGCCAAATAGGTATGTCATGTGCAGGGATGAATCAGGCCTGAAAATAAGTATGTTCCTCTAAAACAAGGACAATTGAGAGGTCTGGCTCATGAGCACATATTTTGTCAGTTGATGCCAGAATACATAGTGCATATTATTGGTTGCATTTAATAGTTGCAGATATGGAACATGGCAGCCCATCTCTTTGGCATACAGCAAATGGTTCCAGTTCTCATTAGTTGATTAGTTATACATGGGTGGCAATGTTGTTCTTCACATCCTGCTGTGTATGATATGATCAGAAAAAATAAGTGATTTGGAAGCCCTAGATGAGTATATGTGAGGTGTACCTAAACGGTAGAAATGGAAGTATAGGAAAGACATGAAAAGGGAAAGCAAACAGAAGGTAGAACAGAAGGTGAGCAGAAAAAGAGTGGGGAAAGTTCAGGAATTATATTTTCTGTAAAAAGCTGAGAAGGTAAGTTGGTGAAAGAAGTAACGGACATAAGAGGAAAAAGTAGCAGGGAAAGGGCAGGCATAACTTGACAGAGTATGTGGAAAGACAATGATGGAAGGGGAACACAGTAGTGAAGCAGATATTAGACTGACAGAGGGTAGATAATGTTGAGGGGAGGCTTTAACAACCAACAGGGGTGGCATGGACAAAAAAGGGACAGGAACACTAGGATGGGGAATATGATGGGATGTGCTGACCACAGCTGCAGTCTTTTCCAGCTGCGACATGTCACTCTGAATACTGTCATCACTGTGCCCTGTCTCAGATGGTGGACATAGTGCATTTCTCCAGCTGGCAAATTTAGCCATCCAAATTCCTGACAATAATCCCCACAGCTGACGATGGGTGACAAAGGTGACACCTTCACAGGCACTGCTACCAGTGGCTAGAACAGTCCCAGCATCCAGTGCATGGCTACCTGAAGCAGGTAGTGCAGGTAGAACAGGAGGTGTGGAGGTGACTTTGGCAGTACATCTGGTGATAGTGGTAGTGTTGGTGGTGCAGCTGCTGCTATCTGCGGGGGATCCGAAAGGTCTTGCCAAAGGGATGGGTGTAAGAAAAGTAAAATAAATGGAGAGGAACAAAATAATCCACATAAATGTTTGTAATAGGAAGAACAGTGAAAAAGATGGTGGGGAGAGAGAAATCAAAATAACATGAATACATGCAGCTGATATGTGCTTGGCTTATGATTAAGTTACACCTAATACCTGAGAATTAAAACAAACACACCTCCCAAGTTAACATAGCTGTTAGCATATACTAGAGGTAAGAGGGGGACCTGAATCCACTGCTCTCAACACCTGCATTTCAAAAGACAAATGATTAATGCGATGAGTTACTTGAATAAATAGGGAGGAGAGTTTGTAGTCCAAGATGACAAAATGAAGTCTTGAGACAAATGTGCACAAAAAAGAAAAAATGGTGCTCAGACATGCATTTCACAAATAGGCTCTAAATGAAGTAGACACGTATATTAACAAGGACTGTCGAAAGAGACACGTATATTAACAAGGACTGTCAGAGACATGTATATTAACAAGGACTGTTGAAGGAGACACGTATATTAACAAGGACTGTCGAAGGAGACACGTATATTAACAAGGACTGTCGAAGGAGACATGTATATTAACAAGGACTGTCGAAGGAGACATGTATATTAACAAGGACTGTCGAAGGAGACACGTATATTAACAAGGACTGTCGATGACACACATGCCCACCCACCAAAAAGTGTTAAAAAAAGAAAAACTTTGGTAAGTAAAAAAGCTCTGGCATTAGGACCTTGCGGGAAAACTTCCTTCTGTAAACAAAGCAAGAATTAGGACCCTGTGGGAGAACTTCCTTCCATAAATACAGCAAGTATTAGGACCTTGCGACCTTTGTAAGCCCCAGAAACCATAGCATTAGGACAATGTCCTAATGTCATCTGTAGAAACCCATGGGAGATTCAAGCATAAGCTGGCAACATCCACGGGGGAGATACAGAGCAACAGGATCTGTCACAATGTATATACAGAGCACAGATCTGTTCTGGTGAGTGAACAGCTGTGCCTTCCTTTAGAGCAGATGGAGGTGAGTGTGTGTGAAATGCCCCAGTTAGGGGCACTGTCTACAAAAGTGACTGTGCTCAAAGTCAAACCCTGAACTTTAATAATTATTGGCAATCAAGTGCCTTAAACCTCAATACCAACTGCCAAATCTCCCTTAACTTTATTTTTTGCTTATTTTTGTTAATCACTGAGGACTGCAGTTTACCAATGTCAGTCACAGATTTTCAAAGCTGTCTTGTACAGTGTCAGTGATACAACAGGTAGTACACTTGCTTTTGATGCAGAAGGCTGCAGATTCTCTTCCCACAACAGGTATATTGATTGCTGACCCTACTGTGTAGCATAAGGGGGATGGGTGTGCTGCACTCCTGAGTGTGTCCTCCTTTGGTTGAGCTGTCAAGTAACTATGAACCTGTTGTTTGTGAGCCATTCTCTATTCAATATTACCATCATAGGAGGTTACTAGGCTATTGGCCCTGAGGCCCTTATAAACCTAGCCAAGAGTTTAGCCCAATGTTTAGACAAGTCAGCACCCAATATCCCTGTCAGGTGGAATCCCAGGGATGTGTTGTCTGTTTTCCATCCAGTTATCCAGGTTGCGCTTAAAAAGGGACAATGACGTACTCTGCTTGACATGTGACAAGTTCTGATACCCTTGATAGAACATTTGTGTCAGTGTGATATTCGATGACAACTCACAAATTTAATCAGTCACCTTGTGACTGGCCTCTTTGTAGAGGTGGACTCCCCAATTCTAACTTCATGAGTCCTGTCTGTGAGCCAGTTGGCTATCCACTGGGTGACATATGGGTTTGTACCTAATCTCTTGAGTTTTTCAACAATGCCCAAGTGGGGTATTATGTCAAATGCCTTGGCCAGATCAAGGTAGGCAATGTGAATGATTTTTCCCTCATCCATTGCTTTGGTGACCTTCTCAAGCAGTCCCATCAAGGCAGTTTCTGAGATTGCTTTGTATACCAGACAGAGGTCATCTCTGAGGAGTCTGTATAAAACTGAGTAGAGAGACAGGGATTTTATCCTATCTGTGTAAGGTAGATGCCTGAGGCCCTGTATTCTCCTGGTGAGGAACCTCTGTGGTCTCTCCAGCTGCTGCATGTACTTTGCGAGGTACATGCCGAAAGGGAAGTTGTACTCAATAATGGGCCTTATAAGGGACGAATACAAGGATGTTATGACCTCCTTGCCCAAGGATGAGATACCCTTACTTATGAGGTGTGACATGTAGAAAGCTTTCCATACAAGGGAAGCAACATGGTGGTCAAAAGTCAGGTTGCTCAATACCTGGGTGCCTAAATCCCTCACAACTGATTGTGTACTTAGGACATTGTTATTAATGTGATAATTTGTGGGACATCACTCTCCCCAAAGGGGATGATGATGCATTTTTTGGTTTTCAGCTTGAGGCCATGTTCTGGCACCAGTCTTTTGTTTGGTGAGACCCTCTTGGAGGATGTCCACATCACTAGGGGAATTGATGACAGCACCCAACTTGCACTAATCTGCAAACTTGGTCAGCCATAGCCCACTTGTTTTGGCCTGCACCTCAGAAAAGTCTTTCCCAAATAACAGAAGCCTCAAGACCTATCCCTGGGGTATGTTGCTCTTTACAGGTCTATTACTTGAGGTGGCTTCCTTTATTTTGAATAGGTGGGTTCTATCAGTGAGCCAGTTTGCTATCCATCTGGTAACATATGGATTGATGCTTAGTTGAGAGAGTTTATCTATTATACCCGAGTGGGAAATAGTATCGAAGTCTTTGACCAGGTCAAGTTAGGCAGTTTCCACTGTCTTCCCCTCATCCATGGCTTTGGTGACCATCTCAAAAAGTCGACCAAATTTAACAGACATGACCTCCCCTTGGCGAAGCCAAACTGTGTGGGATCCAGTGTTTGGAGGTTGCCAATGTCCTTGCTAATGAGGTTCATGATAATCTGCTCCATGGCCTTGCAGATCAAGCTAGTTAGGCTGATGGGTCTGTAATTTCCCAGATCGGTGGATGCTCCACCTTTGTGCAAAGGAATAGCAGTGACTGTCCTCCACTCAGCTGGGATGAAGCCGGTACTCAGGCTTTGGTTGAACAGGATGCCTAAGGGTGCATCAAATTCTGGCCAGAGTTCATGTGGGATGCAACCTGGGATGTTATCAGGTCCCATGAAGGCTGTATTTTCTGCCTTTGAGAGGACAGTGATGACCTGTTCCTTAGAGATAAGAGGAGGGGGGGAATATGCTGGGAATGTCCTGATTTACTGATGGGAGGACAGAGGGGTGAATTTTTGTTAAATCAGCCAGCAGGTTGACTATCTACAGCATTTGTGTATGTGATGTCCTTGACCACCAGTTCTGAGCAGATTTGAGTGCTTCCTTTGGGACTGCAGACATATGTGAAGAAGGCCTTATGATTTTCTCTAGTAGATGTGGCTAATTTAGACTCGAAGTTTGCTTTGGAGGACTTCACTAGTGCTCTTGTTTGCTTGTTCAGGCTAAGGAGAGATTGCTTCCATTTGGGCACCTGCTCCTTCTTGGTCCTGCACAGCAATTTTTACCTTTTGCTATAGAGTTTATTTATTGCAGATGTCCACCAGACAGGTTTACTCCTCCTTGTAAAGGATGATTTTGTCTTGTCGGGTATTCCTGATTATATGCAGCTATATAAATGCTCGTATAGTACTTTGGTGTAAATTTGGACATTGGTGCCAGTTCCTACAGAGGGGGAGGGTCTGTGAAGCTGTTTATACCATTCCTCAGGAGGTTGTAATCATCTTTGGAGAAGTTTTTTTGTTTAACCCTAGCTAGAGGGGGGTCAGGGGAGATAGTGACTCTGAAAGTGACCGCTATATGGTTAGATCTTACCAGGGAGAATGCTAATGTAATATAGGCAATTTATTCTTCAAGGGCAGCAGCCACTGAATTTGTAGAGGAAATACTGAAATGTAAAGTTGCTTGCCAGTAGAAATGTCTGTATTAGTTGCAGTTATCTTTAATGTGGAATTACTCAGACAACTTTTGCTTCTGCAGAGATTATGCATACCGACTGATATTAGTGGACTGTAATTACAACAGTCTAAGTGACCTTTTAGGATTGAAATGTTCTAAAATTGGTAGTTTTGTCATTATTGGTTCATACGTTTTATTTCATTGCTTACTGGAAAATTGTTCAAAACTACAAATATAAAACACACTCTAGCAAGTGGAGCTGTATTATACAAGTGATGAGATAATGTAATACAATCAGGAAGGTGAATCAAAGAACGCACGCATTTATGTCTGGTCCCAAAAAATGTGTGCAAGGAACCCTCAGATTGAAAACATCCCAAAGGTAAACTTACTCCACAACTGTCCAGATGCATTTTCTATGATTGTGGGTTTCAATGCAGTTTCAATGAATGTGAGATTCAAGGGCAGAGAAATTTATTGTTGTTCATGCTAAGTCTGTTTTCATTGTAAGATTGTATTGTTTTGTTTAGCAAATAGCTATCAGTGTTTGTGCTGTAAAATTTAAAAAAAAAGTTTTAAATTAAATCCACTGGAGACCTGGTTTAAAGCAGCAGAAAGTACCCCTGCACTACCAGGCTATAACTCATTCCACTCCTTTCGGCCTCAGAAAATGGACCGAAGTTCCAAAGGTGGTGGAGTCCATATTCATAAAGGACATGCACACCTCCAGACTAGTGGCTCAGCATAACACATCGGAGATACTTCACATACAACTAACAGTGGATAAGATGGTGATTCAGGTCATAGCCTGCTATAGTTCCTCAACCATGTCCCATTCCACATTCCTAAGCACCCTGGAAATTATTAGGGTCCAACCCAACACTCTCATACTGGGTGACTTCAACTACCCCTCCATCAACTGGGAAAACTACTCATGCACCAATACACTTGCCCAACGCTTACTGGAATTCATGAATTCCAATCTGCTGGACCAGCTCATTCTTACTCACACTAGAGGAAGCAACATCCTTGACCTGTTTATTACAAACATAGGCAACCATTGCTCAACACCAATAGTCAATTTCTCCCTGGTTAGATCTGACCACAAACTAATTACTATGGAAATCCAAATCTCACCCACACCACCAGCAAAGGTAACCACTATGAAAAACTTCTCCAAAGCTGACTTTGGGCTCCTACAAAAAGAGGTGTCTAACTTTGTGGCACCCATGCAAATGGAAAATAGGTGCATGACTGCCAAATCATACACCAGTGCATTGTACAGGCATGTACATAAATGCATGGAACTAGCCATACCCAACAGAACCAAGACGCTCTCCTCCAAAAAAAGGAAGCCAATCTGGTGGTCGTCTTCCATTAACAAACTCTACAACAGAAGGAAGAAACTGTTGCAGAAACAGGTGATGTCCGAAGAGTGGAAAAACTCCCTTTTTAACGTCAACAAAAAGCTAAGATCCCTCATCAAAACCTCTAAAGTTAGCTATGAAGGCAGAATTGTGGCAGACACTAAAAACAACCACAAAGCCTTCTACAGTTATATCAAGAATCTCCATGGCAATACTCAGATTTGCTCTGAGTTACTGCACAATGGTACCTCCTATACTGAGCCAACAGATATTGCCAACATACTGGCTGACAGATTCAGTGCCAACTTTACCCCCCCCCCTTCCAAAGGACCAATAACAATACTGGAAGAATGCCAGGCACCCAGCATTACTGCAGCACAGGTTAAAGCTGCATTGTCCAAGGCTAAGAATACAGCTTCCATGGGACCCAACAATATCCTGGCTGTGTTCCACATAAACTACAAAGTGAACTGGCACCACACCTGTGTGCCCTGTTCAATCACATCCTCACCTCAGGCTTTGTCCCTACAAAATGGCGCACTGCTACAATCATCCCTCTCCATAAAGGGGGAGTGACTACAGACCCTGGGAATTATCGTCCCATTAGCCTGATGAGTCTGATATGTAAGGCTATGGAGTGCATCATCATGGACCTAATTAGCAAGGATATAGGGAATCTCCAAACTCTGGATCCCACGCAATTTGCTTTTGTGAAGGATAGATCATGCCTACTCAATCTGGTTGACTTCTTTGAGTCAGTCACCAGAGCTGTAGATGAGGGCAAAGCAGTTCATACAGCCTACCTTGATCTGGCCAAGGCCTTTGATAACATTCCCCACTCAGGAATTATTGATAGACTCACCAAGCTAGGCATCAACCCCTATATCACTAGGTGGGTTGCAAACTGGCTCACAGATAGAACCCACAGTGTGAAAGTAGCAGACTCCAAGTCAGACTGCTGACCAGTCACAAGTGGAGTCCCACAGGGATTGGTCCTGGGTCCTCTCCTGTTTGGCATCTACTTCTCAGAAATCCAGGCCAACACGGAGGGACTCTGGCTGACCAAGTTCGCTGATGATTACAAGCTGGGAGTCATTATTAACTCCCCAAGTGATGCAGATATCTTACAGAAAGGCCTCACTGAGTCCAATGACTGGTGTCAAAACCATGGTTTTAAGCTTAATGCCAAAAAATGTGTCATCATTCCCTTTGGGAAAAACTCAGTTCCCACTAATTACCACATTGATGATAGCCCACTGAACACTGAAGGTGTTATAAGAAATCTGGGGACAGAGATTGACACCAACCTCTCCTTCGACCACCACATTGCCACTGTGGTCAGAAAGTCCTTCTATGTGGCCATCTCATTACCAAGGGTTTTGCATTCAGGAAGAAAGAGGTCATCATCTCTCTCTTCTCTTGTCTCATTATACCAATTATCGACTATTATGCCCCATTTAAAATGTACCTCACTAAACACCTGCAAAAGCTGGAAAAGCCACAAAAGTACCTCATGAAGAGGATCCTAGGCCTTAAACATATGCCTTACATGGACACCCTCATAGGTTCATAGGTTCATAGGTAGGTACTAGGCTATTGGCCCTAGGGCCTATATAAGCCTAGCCAAAGGTACCCTGGCTTTCGCCACCAGAGAAAATTATTTTCCTGTGCCACTGTCAAGCAGAGCCACAAAAGTGATCCCTGGGGTGAATTTCCTATATCCCATCCAATCATCAAGATTTTTCTTGAACAGTGCTAATGAGGAGCTTTGTTTGATATAGATAGGTAGTTTGTTCCAGAGTATGGGAAGTCTCTGGGACAGGAATCTATCCCTCCAGCATGTTCTGTTTATTGTGGTGACGAGGTTTAGGTCCCTAGAGCATGTAGCTCGTAGGGGTTGGGATTTCTTTAAGTGGAGCATGTCTAAAAGCTCTGGGTTTGACATAGCTTTGTGTGTTAGGCAGAGATCACCTCTGAGTAGGTGATATGCAACGGAGTAAAGCTGCAGTTTTTTGAGACGGTCTGCATAGGGCATCTCTTTGAGGCCGGTAATCTTCTTTGTGAGGTATTTCTGTGGCCTTTCCAGTTTTTGTAGATGTCTTGGGAGGTACATACCAAAAGGGGCATTGTAATCTATAATCTGTCTAATGAGTGATGATTAGAGGGGAACAATGACCTCTTTTTTCCTGGATGAGAAACCTTTTGTGATGAGGTGTGCCACATAGAAGGATTTCCTGACTACTGTGGCGATGTGATTATCAAAGGAGAGACTACTGTCCACCTTTGTCCCAAGGTCTCATCACACTTTTGGTGTTAAGTAGACTACCACCTATGTGGTAGTTCATGGGTACTGAGTTTTTACCAAAAGGAATGACAATGCACTTTTTGGCATTGAGCTTGAGGCTATAGCTTTGACACCAGGCATCTGTCTCAGCAAGGCCCTTTTGTAGGATGTCCACATCTTTTGGAGTTTTGATTATGGCTCCTAGTTTGCAGTCATCTGCGAACTTCATTAGCCAAAGACCTTCTGTGTTGGCCTGCACTTCAGAGAAGTAGATACCAAACAGGAGAGGACCCAGGACTGAACCCTGTGGTAATCCACTTGTCACTGGTCTGAAGATGGATTTGGAGTCTGCTACTTTCACAGTGTAGGTTCTGTTAGTGAGCCAGTTGGCAACCCATCTTGTGACATAGAGATGTATACCTAGTTTAGTGAGTTTATCTATAATTCCAGAGTGGGGGATGGTGTCAAAAGCCTTGGCGAGATCGAGATAGGCTGTGTGAACCACCTTACCCTCATCTACGGCTTTGGTGACTGCTTCAAAGAAGTCTATCAGGTTTAGGAGACATGATCTGCCTTTTACAAACCTGAACTGGGTGGGGTCCTGAGTTTGGAGATTACCAATGTCATTGTTTATAAGTTCCATGATGATACGCTCCATAGCCTTGTAGACCAGGCTCATTAGGCTAATGGGGCGGTAGTTTCCAGGGTCTGTGGTGGCTCCCCCTTTGTGGAGTGGGATAACTGTCACTGTGTGCCATTCAGTGGGCACATAGCCTGAGGTGAGTCTATGATTGAACATGGTACTTAGGTGGGGTGCCAATTCGTTCTGCAGTTCATGTAGAACACAGCCTGGGATGTTGTCAGGTCCCATGGATGCTGTGTACTTGGCTTTGAATAGTGTGTTTTTTACCTGTGCAGCTGTGATTACAGGAACTTTGCATTCTTCTGGTATAGAGATGGGCCCTTTAGGGGATGACAGAGGGGTAAAGTTAGCACTGAACCTATCTGTCATGATGTTGGCAATATCCGTTGGTTCTGTATATTTAGTGCCATTGTGCTGTAACTCAGAACAGATCTGAGTGTTGCCATTGAGATTTTTAACATAGCTATAGAATGCTTTGTGGTTGTCTTTAGAGTCAGTGGTGATTTTGTTTTCATAACTAGCTTTGGAGGATTTTATGAGGGATCTCAGCTTCTTACTAAAGCTGACCAGGGAGTTTCTCCAATCATGGGATTTTACTCTTTTTTGCAACAGTTTCTTTCTTCTGTTGTAGAGTTTGTTTATGGCAGGGGACCACCAGATTGTCTTCCTTTTTTTGGAGGATAGCATCTTGGTTCTGTTAGGGATTGCACGATCCATGCACTCATGTAAGTGCTTATAAAGTGCATCTGTGTAGGATTCAGCAGTCATACCTCTATTGTCCGTCAGCATGGGTGTCGTGAAGTTGGCTTTGGAGAAATTTTTTACTGTGGTTTCCCTAATGGGGGGTGGGGGAGGGATGTGGATGTCTAGGGTGATTAGCTTATGGTCGGATCTGGCCAACGAGGAAATGACCTCTGGTGTGGAGCACCAGTTGCCCATGTTGGTAATAACCAGGTCTAGGATATTGCTGCCCCTGGTGGGGGTGTGGATAAGTTGATCCATGGCATTGGAATTTATGAATTCCAGAAAACATTGAGCACAAGAGTTGGTACATGAGTAGTTTTCCCAGTTAATGGTAGGGTAGTTGAATTCGCCCATTATTGGGTGTTAGGTTGTACCCTAATATTTTCCAGTGTATTAAGAAATGAGGAGTGGGAATCCTGGGGCATTGTGGGGGATCTGTAGCAAGCTACAGTTTGGATTGTGGTCTTGCCCAGAGTTAGTTGCACTTGGATAATCTCGGATGCATTATGCTGAGCAACTAGCCTGCAGATGTGGATATCTTTAATGAATATGGGCACGCCTCCACCTTTAGTGTTTCGGTCCAGGTTAGGTGGCTGAAAGGTGTGGTATGAATTATAGCCTGGTAATGCAGGGGTACTCTCTGGAGGCTTGAACCAGGTCTCTGTCACAGCACAGATGTTGATGTTCTCCATTTTAAGGAGTGCCTCGAAAGAGTGCATTTTGAGGTTTAGATTTCTAGCATTGAGTAGCAATACCCTCAGATTCTTTTTGCCTGTACCTGTTAGGGTGGTGAATTTGTCATTTGAACCTTGCCTAAAAAAGGCACTATAGGGGTGGCTAGAGCCTTAGCCAGTATCCGGAATCCCAGGGGTGACAGGTGCAGGCCATCTCTGGCAAAGCATCGTGGCTTGTCGATCATGTCATCCCAGGCAGACAGATACTGGATCCCCTTAGAATGACACCAGAAGCTTAGCCAATTGTTGAAGTCAATCATTTTGTCCTTGTACTGTGGTATCATTCTGGGTGATGGCAGGATGCTACTCAGGGCTAGGGTCATACCTGCCTGGGTTACAAGATCAGACAGCTCCTCCATGTCCCTTTTCATGTAGTCCAAGGAGGTGCGTCTCAGGTCATTCACACCAACATGGACAATGACAGAGTCATAATTGTACTTGTTGTGGAGTGACCTGAGTGCATGCATTATGTGGCGGATCCTGACACCCGACAGGCAGCTGACAGTAACTTTCTCCTTGTTTAGCCTGGTGAATGGAACATCAGTGTGCCTGACTATAGAGTCACCTATGACTATAGTGTTGGGTACGTTGTTATGCCTTATGGGCTGTGGTTGAGTGGCACACTGAGTTTGTGGGCTATGTGTCATTTGGGTTGTGTTGGGGGGGTGGAGGTTGCTTGTGTTTCTGCTTTGGAGGTCCCTGTTGCTTGGGCAGGTTTTTACTGAGAGCCTCCGTGAATGTAGGTGTGTGTTTTGTGTTTCTATGTGTGTGTTTTGGTGGTGTAGGTTTTGAGGGACTATGTGCTGAGTGTGGTGTGGTGCAAGTGTTTACCTTCTCCTCTTGACTGTCTAGTCCAGTCTTGGGTGAAGAGAGCTTTGCTTCCAGTTTGGCTATATAAGTGCATCTCTCACAGGTTGTAGTGTTGGGTGGTAGGAGGAGAGGGTTGTCTATGTACATGAGGCAATTACTGCATTGCCCCAAGATGCTCAGATTCATCAGGTAGACAGGAGAAAACACCGGGGGCTGACCCTTAGACATGCCTGGATATGTGCTTATTTGTTAATTACTAGAAACTGTTTTCCTCTAGACAGTGAGGAAAGTTGAGTGCTGTAGTAATTTGTAGCTTATTTAGTGCTTACAGTAAGTTCTGAACAAGTGCTGAAACAAAAAACTGGCTAGTTCTAAGAAACAAAATTAAGCTAGAAGGCTTCCCTCCAACACAGAAAGGCTTGGGCCCTAGAAGCCTACAAATAGTCCTGGACACAGCAAATCTATATCCAGGCTAGACTACCCACAGGAAAGGCAGGAAACAAGCTTAGACAAGCTTTTCTCTGACTCATATCGTCTATTAAGAGGCAATCTCTGCTTGACTTACAAAGCCATGTCTGACCCAGCCCTGTTAGAAATGTTACACCTAAAGTAATCCCAATCCCTTGCACCACACACTGCAGGGACCTCAACCTCATTACCACAATCAACAGAACATGCTGGAGGGACAGGTTCATAACCCAGAGACTGTCCATGCTCTGGAATTGACTTCCCATACATGTCAAACAGAGCACCTCACTGGCCCTTTTCAAGAGAAATCTTATTGAGTGGATGGGAAATAGAAAGTTCACCCAGGGGATTGCTCCAGTGGCTCTGCTTGATAGAGGCAGCGTAAACTAATGGCAGCATGATGCCAGGGCACTTCAATGGGCTAGGCTTGAAATGGCTCCAGGGCTGTTGGCCTAGTACACACCTATGAACCTATATCTGTAATTATTGTAGAAGTAAAGAAGAAAACGGTATACACATTGAGAGGTTTAAACAGTGTTTATGTTAACCAGGGAGATGCATATGGACAGGTTTGAACAGTGTTTATGGTAATTAGGGAGAAATAGCTAAGTAATGGGACACTGGAATGGCTGCTGGGGGGGGGCAATCCATTACCCTGCCTACAGCCCCATTTGACTACATTCTGGCTCTTTGTAATACAATGAAACATTTTGATAACACAGATGAGGTGGGTGGGGAAATTGAATCCACAGGAGTCCTCACAATATGACATATGCAGGATACATGCACAAACACAACTAATTAGCATTCAGCAGTCACACTGGTAGCTTTGAACTATGCCATCTATCACAAACGTGTTAGTGATTTTTGAAAGGTATACTATTTCAAAAATGAATCTCTGCTACTGTTTGCATTAAAAACTGTACATTCTCAAGCACATATACTCACCTCAGCTGTTAGGTGCTCCCATCTCCTTATCTGTACCTGCTTATTCACTTCAATGCTATGGAGAGAAAAAAAGGACTTTGTAATATCTGTGGATGGCATGCAATGGTAGGTTATTTGTGTAGCTACAATAACTTATATTTACTCTACTTTGGTGTTGACTGCTGTTTATCTTTATCCTCCAATTGGTGGAGGAGGTCAGGATTGCAGCACTTATGTCACTGTAATTGTGACAGCACTATCACCACATATGTAGGGTAAGGGTGTCTGCCTTGGCTAAATTATTCCAGGCCTTAGTCTTATACTGAGACCTTTGATAGCTCTCCTGCAGTAGCCTCATTGTTAATTACAATTATGTGATTATGTCTGATGGAGCTTTTCTCCCCATGCCTCCACTTATCATAGAATCATATGAGGTTACTAGGCTAATGGCTCTGGGGCCCTTATAAGCCTAGCCAAGAGTTTATCCCCAAAAAAGGAAACCTCAGTCAGTGTCTGTCACCCCTGTCAATGAGAGACACAGGTGGAACCCCTGGGATATATTTGTGGTTACCAATCCAGTCATCAAGATTGCGCTTGAAGAGGGTTAGCGATGTACTCTGTTTGACATGTATGGGAAGTCTATTCCAGAGATAGGGCAGCCTCTAGGAGGCAAACCTGCCTCTCCAGTAGGTTTTGTTAATGTCACATATTAGATTTAGGCCTTTCAAGCGGGTAATGCGCGAGGAGTTTGACTTATGGGTATGGAGCATCTCTAGTAGGGCAGCATCCAAGATTGTCTTCTAGGTGAGACACAGATTACCTCTAAGCAATTTGTACGATACCAAGTACAGTGATAGTGATTTGAGCCTGTCCATATAGGACAGGTGTTGGAGGCCATGGATTCTGTTTGTGAGGTATCTCTGTGGCCTTTCTAGCTGGTGCAGGTGTTTGGAGAGGTACATACCAAACGGGGCATTGTACTCAATTATTGGCCTAATGAGGGAGGAGTACAGAGTGGTAATAATCTCCTTTTTTCTGGATGCAATCTCTTTACTTATGAGATGAACCACATTAAAGGCTTTTCTGGCCACTTCCGCTACATGATGGTCGAATATGAGATTGTTGTCAATCTGTGTACCCAGGTCTCTCACCACAGATTGTGTGCTTAGGGGATTGCCATTTATGTGGTTATCATTAGGGGCTGTGTTTTTGATGAATAGTATGATAATACAATTTTTTCTATGTTTAACTTAAGGCCATGACTTTGGCACCAGTCATTTGTTGCTGTGAGCCCCTCTTGTAGTATGTTAACATCATTTGGGGAGTCAATGACAGCACCCAACTTACAGTCATCCGTAAACCTGGCCAGCCACAGGAATTGTCTTTTCCTGGACCTCTGAGAAGTGGATGCCAAACAGTACGGGTCCCAGGGCAGATCCCTGGGGGACACCACTAGTGACAAGTCTGCTGTCGGAGATGGAGGTGCCTATTTTGACCTTGTGGGTCCTATTGGTGAGCCAGATGGCAACCCACTTGATGAGACAGGGATTTTTGCCAAGCTGTGTTTTTGATGATGCCTGAGTGGGTGACTGTGGCAAAGGCTTTGGCCAAGTCAGGGTAAGCTGCATGTACTGAATTTCCCTCATCCAGGGCCTTGTTGACAGTCTCAAAATGTCAACCAGGTTCAACAGGCAAGATCTGCCCTTGATGAATCTGAACTGGGTGGGGTCAAGTGCTTGGAGACTGCCTATATCCTTGTTTATGAGCTCCATAATAATACGCTCCATGGCTTTACAGATCAGACTTGTTAAGCTAATGGGGCGATAGTTTCCAGGGTCAGTAGAGGCACCACCTTTGTGCAAGGGGATGACAATGGCAGTTCTCCACTCTGCTGGAATGAAGCCTGTACTTAGGCTGTGGTTGAATAGGGTGCTCAGTAGTGAAGCTAGTTCTTGCTGGAGATGGTAGAGAATACAGCCTGGGATTCTATCAGGTCCCATGGAAGCTGTGTTCTTTGCCTTGGATAGGGCCTTTAACACTTGATCTATGGAGATGTGAGATGAGGGACAAGTATCAGGGATGTTGAATTAGCCTTTGAGGGGGACAGGAGGTGAAGTTTGCACTTAACCTATCTGCTAGCAGATTGGCTAAGTCAACGGATCAGTTAAAGTGGTACTGTTACGTACTAATTCGGAACAAACTTGGGCTTTACCATGGAGGTTCCTGACATAACTGAAGAAGGCTTTGTGGTTTCCCTTTGTTTTGGAGGCTAGTTTTGATTCATAATTGGCTTTGGAGGTTTTCACTAGTGATCTAATTTGCTTCTTGAGGCTAAGCAGGGAGTTTTTCTAGTTCGGAATTTGTGCCTTTTTACCCTTGGAAACAATTTATTCCTTTTCTTGTAAAGCCTGTTGATAGAGGATGTCCACCAGATAGGTTTGTGTTTCCTTCAGGAGCAGGTTTTAATTCCTTTGGGTATGGCTGAGTCCATGCAATTGTACATGTGCTTGTATACTGCATTGGCATACTTTTCAGCATAGTTGTCTGCATCCTCTGAGGGGGGTGGTGGTGTGAAGCTAATGATACCCTCCCTTAGGAGGTTGTAGTCAGCTTTTGAAAAGATTTTTAGCCTGGTTACAGCTGGGGGGCAGGGTTGAGCAGGACAGAAACTTTGAATGAGACAGGCCGATGGTCTGATCTCACCAGAGAAGAACTTACTATGGGAGTGGTGCAGCATTTGCCTATGTTGGTGAGAACCAAGTCCAGAATGTTATCTGCTCTTGTGGGGGATGAGACGGGCTGGTCTAGTGAGTTAGAATTAATGAGTGAGTGCAATAGTGCAGGAATAGTTCACGCAGTCTATGGTGGGGTAATTGAAATCACCAAGGATCAGGGTGTTAAGGGATACCTTGATGGAGTCAAGTAGGTCCAGGTAGGAGGAGTAGGTGTCCTGAGTCATGTAGGGGGGGGTCTATAGCTGGCTATAACTTGGATGGGTGTCTTGTCAACTGTCAGTTGCACCTGGAGTAGTTCTAGTGTATTATGCTGGTAAACCAGTCTGGAGGTGTGCTTGTCTTTAATGAAGATAGAGACTCCACCACCCTTAGTCTTCCTGACCTCATTTTGGGGTCAGAATGTGTAGAATGAGGTATAGTCTGGTAAGGCAGGGGTGCTCTCCACAGCCTTGAACCAAGTTTCCATGACTGCACAGATGTCGGCATCTTCCAGTGTGAGGAGAGCCTCCAGTGAGTGCATTTTCAGGTTAAGGCTCCTAGCATTAAACAGCATTACCTTCAGATTGCTTTTTGATACATATTTTATGTTGGAAGATTTGTCTTTGAACATTGCCTAAAAAAGGCACAATGCGGGAGGCAAGAGCCTTGGCCATAATCCGGAATCCCAGGGGTGACAGGTGGAGGCCATCTCTGGCAATGCATTGAGGCCTGTCAACCATGTCATCCCAGGCAGACAGATACTGGATCCCCTTTGAATGACACCAGAAACTAAGCCAATTGTTGAAGTCAATTACTTTTTGTTGGTAATGTGGTAACATTCTTGGTGAAGGTAGGATGCTGCTTAGGGCTAGGGTCATACCTGCCTGGGGCACATATTCTGAGAGTTCAATCATGTCTTTCTTCATATAGTCCAGGGAGGTACATCTGAAGTCATTCACACCAACATGGACAATGACAGAGTCATACTTGTACCTGTTGTAGAGAGACTTAAGTGCATGCATGATGTGGCCGATTCTGGCACCTGACAGACAACTGACCATGACCTTCTCCTTGTCAAGCCTGGTGAGGGGGACAGGGTGTATATCACAAGTGAGTCACCAATGAGTAGTATGTTTGGTTTATTGTTATGCCTTATGGGCTGAGTTGGTTTATTGTTATGCCTTATTGGCTGTTTGTGAGACACTAGTGTTTTGTCTGCTGTCTGTGATGTGTTTGGTGTTGTGTGTGGAATATCTGTGAATGTGTCTTAGAGGTCTCTGCTGTTTAGGTAAGTTTTTATTGAGGACCCCTGCAAAGGTGGTTGTGTGTTGTGCTTGGCTGTGTGAGGTGGGTGTTGTGGTGTTTGTGCTGGCAATCTTCTTGTTGTCAGGAGTATTCACTGTGCCATAAGAGAGCATGGATTCCAGGTTACTGATGCAGACGCATTTCTCACAAGTAGAAGAATTATGTACTAGGAGAAGAGGGTTGTCAGTGAACATGAGGCAGTTGCTACATGGTCTCAGTATGCCCATCTTGACCAGGCTGGCAGGAGAAAGTCATGGGAATTGTCCAGACATAGTGTTCTGAAAACTTGGTTAGACTTATGGAGAGAGGGTTTTGATAAGGGTTTACCCACAAGAGTGTAGACCACAAAAACCTTTTTAAATGTAAAATAATTGGCCTGATGCCCAAGTGTTAAAACTAAAACTAAGAGTCTTAGAATAACAGACAAATTTAATCAGGCTACTAACAAGCAGCAATAAATGCAGCAGAATAAAAACACGTGAACACTTAAGAGCAAGCAGCAAAGCAAAATAAGGTAATGCAGTAGGAACACAATTGCAGTAAAAGCAGCTGAATAAAGTGTAACATTTTTAATGGACAGGGAGGAAACAGAAGATAATTCAAGATTAAGAAACTAAGGGAGTATTCCTTCCCAAATGATCTCACTGTACCCAGCAGCATGAGCAAATGAGATGGGACTGGGAGGAGTGTCCAAAATCACATTTACAGCAGGGCCAGGCAATTTCAAAGCCACCAAGTTTAAGAAAACAACACTTGGGCAGCAGGGTGAGGAAAAACAAAATGCAGACAGAGACCATCAATATACAATCAAACAAATAAATAAATGCAGTACAGTTTTTTTAACTATCACTGAAACAGACCAAGTGAAAAAAGTATACTTATATCAGCTTTGTGTATCCAGATGGCTATAGAATCAATCAGAGCCAGGTTACTGATAATGAACACAGTCACACAGAAATGTAACTCTATAACCATAGCAAAAAAGAAAAGCTTGACCCTTGGGCAATCAAATAAACACAAAACGTTGTTAGACCACTAGCTCACACCTTGGATGGGGTGGCTTCACAGAATGTAAACCAACCCCCACTGTGAAACCAGCTGAACAAAATGCAGACAGAGAACAGGGATATACAATCAAGCAAATGAATAAATTTAGTACAGTTTTGTTAACTATCACTGAAAGAGATCAAGTGCAACAAAGTATACTTATATCAGCTTTGTGTATCCAGATGGCTATAGAATCAATTACAGCCAGGCTACAAGGAGGCAGTTAATTTTTTTACCCAGTTGGACTTCCCCAGTAATCAAAAGCAAATAATAAATAAATAAATAGAATAATCTTGGTGAAGAAGATAAAAAAAGGTATTTGACTCCTCCACTTACCACCTTTGTCCTCTTAAAGGAGTAAATACGAATAGGAAGAGGCATAGAGTTGCCACCTACCCCTACTCTGGAACAAATTCTCTCTCCAAATTAAGCAGTCTGACTCAATGCCTACCTTCAAAAATGAGCTGGACACTGGATAGGTATTCATAAATTCATCCCTGGTATAACTGGCCTGGCCCTCCTTGAAGAGAGACAAGGTCCAAGGGTGGGTACAAGCAAGGCAGAAATAGCCTAGTGGCTCAGTTGCTTTTAAGTTGTATGACCCCATGATCTGATGTTTAAAAATACTTTTGCAACTGACAAGTGTAATCCATTCAACAGATGTAATTATGAGTTGACAGATGTCTCACAGGTAAACAGTCTTGTCACCTACTTTACTTTTAATGGTATGGGTAATATTTTTGGGGGGCATTTGTTCAGTAAATGTATGCACCTGATTTTAATTAAGTGTGGCTGCTTTTACATAACTCTCAGGAGCACAAACATTGTGCTGTGTAACCAAAGGGGCATTGGCAAAATAGAGAACAAAACTGCTAATACAATTTTTTTTTGAATACCAACATCACAATGCCTAAATAAATTGGAAGAGCAGAAGCACACTGCTAACTATCCCTGTGGAAACCAGGCTACCCACACCTCACTGAAAGGAGAGGTTAAGGGAGGGCCTATCAATCTGGAATGTCAGCTGGCCCTCAGTAGATGTCAGACTCTGCCCCTAGCTTTCATGGGCAGAGAGGTTCACAGAGAGCAGCTGAGTAATAGTGCTCACAGCAGACATGGTTACCACCCCCTACTTGAGATTGTTGTGTCAGTCACTACAACCCAGCATATGTGCAGGGCTATCATGGAGGCACAGACTATTAAAGCCACAGCCAATGCAGAGAGAGTGAGGGTGATTCAGGGTGTGCATGATGACCTATTTGAGTCCATGTCCCATATGTGTGATTGCTTGAACAGACTCAGTCACACACTGGAATGTACAGTGTCTTCTCTGGCTCATCTACCAGGGGAGAGGGCCCACCCACAAAGCTGGTCGACTGCTACATCCACAGATGGTAGTCAAGGTGGCCATGGATGACCAAGATCCCACTGCTGCAGTGATATGACTTGCACATTGATATCTGTTGTAAAAGTGTTTACACCCAGGACAGGTTATTTCCATGGTCATGGCCATCAGTACAGGGGCATATCTGGCAGCAGATATCACTCAAGGTCATGTAGCATACCGGTACCTAACCAGGGTTTGGTGCATCCAGTGCAACGTCTGCTAGAGTTAGCTCTTGTGGTCAGGGACTTATACAGGATGCTGAAACCTCAGTGCTTATTCCTAATTTCATAGTCATATCTAATTTTCAATCTGATCCATACCATTGACTAACTTTCTCTCCTACATTCTAAACAAAAACACTTCACCTATACACATACTGCCACTCAAAACATTAACAGAAATTCCAATGCCCCACTGTAAGCCAACAGATTTTGGATGGGAGAGTGTTCCATTTTTTAGTTATATGAGCTGAGTACAGAGCATCTCCATGATGATTTTTAGATCTTTGGGGAAGTAATAAATTCTGGTTTTGTGACTTAAAGTTCACAGGAGGTCATGTTTTTGAAGTAATTTTTTTGTTTGTATTTTCTTTTTGTTTTTTTTTTACTGGGGACAAGTTAGACATTTGTGTAGAAATTTGTGACCTGCTTCTCATGTCTGGAAGTAAAACATTAGGTGAGGTAGTTCCATCTAGCTAAGTTTTTAGTGCTATATAGTGGTGTACCCTACTTTGCTGCTTAGCACTGAATGTAGTATTTGATTGAAAATTACTTGTAGTTTGCTGAGTGGGTTAGATTGACGATTGGTTCATGTGTTACCGGTATATAATAGACTTAGTAGTAAGAATTTGAGTGAAGGGTTGTTGTCCAGTAAGAAAAGGTTTGGCCTGATAAAGTAATGCAAGTTTTCTGTTGTTTTTGTTGATAGTGTAATAAATGGGTTGGACAAGATTCAGATATTGATCAATGATGATTCCAAATAACTTTGTCCAGTGGAGTACCTAGGTTATTTAGTGTCATGTGCAATTCCCCAATGTTTTCTCACCCTCTACTCTAAGATGAGATACTATTATAAGATGACCAAACAAAAGTCTTCTCAAACTTCAAGATTAAAAAAAATAAACTCATTTTCTCTGAAATTGTACCAAACCATTTGCTAGTGGTGTAAAAAGCAGCTTGCTGCATTTAAAATAGCACACAAAAAGCACTGCAGGCTGCACTTCGGTGGTGACTGTAAATATTGGCATCTTTTATTCCTTTCTGAATACCAGTGCTGCTCTATGGCACCATCAGTATCTACCAAATGCAAACCTTAATACCCTGAGCCAGGGGTAGCCAAGACAGTGCGTCCCCTTACTACATGCTCACAGAGTGGATGAGATCCATCGCCCCATTCTTGCTACACTACTGACTCAGTCTGAATGATATATTCAGTGATGGTATTGTTTTAGTGAGTTGTTTTGAAAAGTATGTAACGTTTTAATGGGTTGGGGTGGGAAGAAGATAAGTTTTTTTTCTTTATGGCAAAAAGAAGTAGTTTATTTATTTATTTATTTTATATTTGTTGACTGGGCTAGTCTAACTAGATATATGTCCATTTTCAGTAGAGGCCCGGGGAGAAAAGCTCCAGGACAATAACAAATAAAAAAGTAAAATAGTGTAGAATAAAATAAAGTTTACATAGAGAAAAAAATATTGATATACATTTTGGTACACACTGGTTAGTAATTATTTACAAAAATATCAAACACACTGGTAAGTAACTAATTACAATACATCAAAGACAATGGTTTAAAAAAAGAGTACTATTTACAAAATTATAGGATACAACATTTATAAAGAGTTAATCATAGTAGCTTACAAGTAAACAGTTCTACTTACAAATGAAATAAGAACAAAGGTGTCAAGAGGGATAAGTAGAGGGAAAATTAGTAGAGTTAATCAGCTAGTCAGGGTTGTTGCAGGGGCATAGCCATTTTGTTCTGAGGAATATTTTCAGTTTTTGTTTGAAGAGGGGTAGAGAAGGAAGAGAAGTTAGGACAGTAGGTAGAAGATTCCAGTTTTTCCCAGTAGTGTTTGAGAATAGAGAGTCACCTGCCAAGTTGTTTGACTTACTAATGTTAACTAACAATTTATTTGATGATCGTAAATTAGTAAGATTTTTATAGGGGGTAATGATGTTTGAAAGTATTGGAGTATTATTTGAGTGGTAGAGGATCTTATGTGCAAAGATAAGTTGACTATATTGAAGCTGATTTTGTAGCTCAAGCCATCCTAGTTGTTTTAGATTCTGACAGTGATGGGTTCTATAGGGATTACCAGTGGCAAATCTTGCAATATTATTATAGGATGTAGCTAGTTTGAGACAATTATGTTTTGACAGATTAGTATAGATTGGTGAGGCATAAAGAAGTGTTGAGATTAGATGGGAGTGGGCAATAGTAGATCTTGCTATAGGAGTGAGGAAGGATTTGACTCTATATAGGGAGCCCATTTTTCTGTTGACTGTTTTTATAGTGTTATTAATATGGGAGTCGAAGTTGAGGTTGTTGTCTATAGTAATTCCTAGGAGCTTGGTGGTAGCATCAGGGGTTGTTGTTGAGACTAGATTAGACATTTCTCATCATCATCATCACCAACCCCCCCTTTTCCCATTTTATACATGGGGTCAAAGTGTTGTGTCAACTGTTGCCATCTCTCCCAATTCAGTGCCACTCTCCTACCTTCTTCAACTGAATGCTCACCTCTCACAGGTCTTCTGTCACACAATCCATCCACCTGTTGGCTGGATGCTCTTGTTTCCTCTTGCATTCTTAATGTCTATCCCAAATCTTCTTCACTAGATTGTCTTCTGCTTTTCTGCACATGTGCCCGAACCATGGTAATCTGTCCTCTTTGACCTTCTCTGCATTTAGATCTACTTGGGATTCTGCTCTGATGTACTCATTTTTAAGCCTGTCCCACAGTGTGCATCCTACCACTCATCATAGTCCTTCATCTCCCTCACCTCAAGCTTTCACAGCTGCTCTGCCATCACTCCCCAGGTTTCTGTACCATACAGTAGAACCGATTGCACCACTTTTTGTACACCTTACTTTTCAGATTTGATGGCATTTTTCTCTCACACACTACCTCTAACACTTTGTGCCATTTGGCTGCAGCCCCTCTGATTCTAGGCTTGACCCAGCTCATTCAGATTTCCCTTCTCCTCAACCCCACTCTGCTATTTTCCCTATCTCAGTTTTATCTTCTTCTGATTTCCCCATTTGCTGCCATTGCAAGTGTCTTATTTGTACTCAGTTTCATCCCACATGCCTTCAGGTTTGTAAAACATTCCCCTAGTATTTGCTGAAGTTCTTGTTCAGAGTCACATTGTCTGCATAAAGTGGCTCTGTCGATCTGTCTCCTTTCACCAGTTTGCTAATGCAGTCCATCATCAGTATGAACGGCAGTGTACTCAGAGCTGAACTTTGATGCAGACCTACTCTCACTGAGAAATGCTCTGTGAGTCTAAACACTGTTTGTACTTGAGTCATTGGGTCCTTGTACATAGTCTGCACTCATTCTACCAATGTTTTTGGGACTTCGAACCATCGAAGGATTGTTTAAATTAGCTTCCATGGGACCTCGTCATATGCTTTCCCCAATTCTATGAATGCCGATCTGAACTCTTTCCTCATGTCTAGCGTCTTCTCAGCTGTCTGTCTCATTGTAATCAATGGAGCAGTTGTATCACATCCTTGTCTGAGTTTCAACTGCTCATCTCCTATCTTACTTTCTGCTACACTGCATATTTATCAATCACCCTCTCCACAATTTTCATGCAGTGTGACAGAAGTGTGATACCTCTGTACTGTCCACAGTTGTGAATGTCCCCTTTGTTTGTGTACACTGGCACGTGAATGCTTATTCTGTAGTCATCTGAGATATGGCTTTCTCTCTGTACTGATATCATTACCCACCAGAGTCATTTCTCCCCTAACTCACCCAACATCTTGATCAAATCTGCCAAGACCTTATCTCAGTCTGCTACCTTCCCTGACTTAATTTTTCTTAGTGTTCTTTTTACTTCTTCTAGGGTAGGCTCCTCTTCTTCTTTCATTGTAGGCTTCTGTGGGATTTTCTTAATTCAGAATCTTCTGGAAGTACACCTACTATCTGCCTTTGGTGTCCTATGGGTTGGTGAGCAGCTTTGTTGCTGGCATCCCTAACGAAGGGTATCATGACTACTTTCTTTATCTTTTTGTCTTTGCTTTACAACCTGATAGAGTTCCCTTGTGCTATTTGGTGCGTTACTTTCCAGAAGTTGGAAATGTGCCTCTGATGCCTTGTTCTTTGCCATTGCAAGTAGCCTCTTAGCCTCTTTGTTTGCTGACCTGTATTCCTTCTTAGCCTTCTTTCTTTTGATGACTTCTTGGACTTCTGCATTCTGCCATCAGCTCTCCTTATGAACCTTATTTCAAATAACTGCCTTGACCACATATCGGTTTTATAGTCCTCACACATGCTGTTTAAGACAGTGCCATTTTTCTTCATCTCCACCTCTTTCCTCTTCTTCCTGAGGTGCTAGAGCCTTAAATTATTGTGCTTTCTCTCTAGTCAGCTGCCTTGTCTTCAACCTAGTCTCTGTTGACCTTAAATCTTTCACTGTCCACTGTTTGTAGCTGATTGTGAAAAAAACAATCAAATGCTAGCCATTTTTATTCAAAGTCACAATGATTTGGTCACATTAATATTTGCTCACCCCAGTTTTTCTTGGCAATATTTATTTATCTTTCTTGTTTTATTACATTTTCTTTTAAAACAATAACCATATATTTTTAAGATCAAGTGCAACATTAGGTCACATTTTATAATGTTACCCTTGAGGGTCATCTGCTCAGTTCGACTTTTATGAGGATATGTATTTTAGCTATATATTACACTGCAGATTTCCTTTGCTTAGCTTCAGACTAATATCTTATTTTCCTTTGTCTCCCAGAGCTATATGGAACACTAGGAAATTACTCAGTAGCAGATGGCAGCTCTTTCAAAACATTTCTGCAGCCACCACATAATGCACCTTTTCTCTGACTTCATCATTTTAATATTTTTCTAGTTCGTTTCATCTTATTCATCGCGTGATTGTATGTCTGATGTTCTCAACCTTTCCAGTTCTGATGAAAATCTAATCATTGTAAGCTCCTTCCACTTTCTGTAAATAAAATGTATTGACCTAGTTTTATGTTGTTCACTTCCAGCCCTATTTTATGGTCTCTCATTCGTTAACGTCACTTTTTTCTTCAGAAAATGCTATACTGCTGTACCATCTTTGTACCTCTAGAATATACATAAATGTTTCTATAAAATTCATCTTCTTTTTTTGGTTCTTTATCTATAAATGAAAAGTGCACACCTTCTTCAGAAGATTTTTATTTCAAGCCCTGAACAATCAAGTGTTTGCACTCTGTGGTAATTATGAAGATATAGCATCCCAAGCTAGGTACATTACATAAAATAAGAATTCACTGGCCTTCACTTTTCAGTTTCTGCTGTTCTCCATGGTAGTAGTGGATAGCCTGCAATCAAAGAACCATCTATACCCCCACAACTGGCTTCCATTCCACATGACCATTATGCAACTTATAAATTTCAAAACTTCTGTAAATACAGTGTTATTTGTAGTCTAGCTCCTTAAGTGAAAATGACTGCATTTTGTGGCTAGCTGCTGATATATTCCGCTGTGTGAGGGTGAAGGATATTGCATCCTCTGAAGTAATATGAAAGACATTTTCTATAACAATGTATAGCTTGTATTGCCTAGCACTGCTCTGAAAGCTAAAAAAATTGCTTGTGTAAGCAACAGGCAAATGATCAGAGAGTTAGTTAATCTTAATCTGAACTGCAGGCATATAACATCTTGGCGTCCTTGTTTTAGCTATCAGAGTTCTAGAAGTTCTGGTAATAGAATATGCTCAACGTTTAGCCACTCCATTGAAGGAGAGGGATAAAGTCCTGACTATGGTCCAGGTGACCCAGGTTCAATTAGTGTCTCAGTCAACTGACAGTGCAACAGGGAGAGATAGGGATGCCTGTCCTTGGTAAGAAGGTGTTCATCGATGATGTCCCCTAAGGGGAGGTGTGGTCCAAAGAAGGGAGTAGCCCTTAGATGTAGTCAACAAGCATGGGAGGTGGGGGAAGGGAGTGGATAGGGCATATAAAGAAAAGAAAAAAAACAGGCGGATGCAAAGATGAACAAGCCCCCAGGATGCATTAGCATTCATAACTAGCCCCCTGCAATACTTGAGTAAGTGAAGGGGTAGGAGGTTAGCTGGCAGACCTGGTGTGGATGGAGGACACTGTGGAGCCAAGCTAGTAGTACGATGTTAAGAGGACCAGAAAAAAAAAACACTGTGCAGTAGCCTAAGATACATGGGTCCTATCCTATTGACCAAACAGCTTTCAAAGCTTAATGGTGCCTTTTATACACTCTAACAGTCAGGAGCTCAAGGGGTGCTCCAGTAAACAGAGTCCCAAATTAGTCAGAACTTTTCTGCTACTGAAGTCAACTCCTTAAATGACTCTGTGGAACTGACAGGCAGATAGCAATCCTTCAAGGCTGGGCAGATGAGTTCCTCGTTAGGGAGAAAACATCCAATAAAATTATTTTTCTAAGGAAAACTTGTGTAGTTTGTGTGCAAATGCTTATGGGCATGTCTTGTGTAGAAAATTACTTTTTGACAGAATTTTCCTACTGATTCGTAGGTTTCTATATTTGGGGCAGGATATTGTGCTTACGGGGGAATGTCATTGTGGTTTACTCACCTAAGTACCACTTGTTCTCTGCTTTACTCTTTATCGACTTGCTCAGGCTCCTCTATCCACCTTTCAGGTCTCATTCTCAGCTAACTTATGAAGCAGCTACTGGACTCCATGGTTTTACATTCTGCTGTCCACAAGAAGAATAAGAATGTTGTTAGAAAGTCTTTGGGTGTCAGGATGGCTACTGCTGAGGCTCAACTACTGGTGGTTGGCTCAACTGTAGCCAGTCTTAGTTCCACAGACTGTTCATCTTTTTCTCCTAGTCCCTCTGATGTTGCACCTACAGTCAGCAAGGACTGTGGATAGCCATGCAGTCTGCAGCCACAGAGATGCCTTTGAGGGCAATGGAGAACCACTTTTGCTGGTTTCAGGGGAAGGGGCAAATGAAGGTTTTTCATGCACCTGGGACTGGGAACCTGTACCTAGGATAAGTATTCTTTCTATGAGTTGATCATTTTGCAGGGAGCTTCCCTGGAAAGATGAACACAGTGCAAAAATTTTGCCTTCACCTATTTCTGTTTCTATTTCTATGTACAAAGAAGATTTGCCGGGATTTGCTAAAGAGCTCATTATTGATTCTTCCTTACCTAATACTTCTTCAGGTGAGAAAAGAAAAAAAAAAGAGTTCTCACTCTTTCTGACTTTGATTTTCAGACAGAAGAGCAGGCATTGCAGGAGCATGGCTGTACTTCAGGAATTTCTTCTCAATCTGCGCATTCTGATTGTGAGCATACCTTTCAACAATACCAAATTCCTTGGTATTTTACCCCTGTTGGGCTCAAAATAATAGGGTACCATGGATTCACTAAGTGGCCCCTTTAAATCCCGATTTTGTTTTTATATTTATTTCATTTTTTTACACTCATGCTGATGTCATCATGCACCACCATCATATACTGTAGAGTTATCAACTTGTAAGGCCATGCATGATGACATCAGCACCAAGACACCCTGTGAGCATGAGTATTCTAGTAGGGAGAAAGAGAACTACGTGGCCCCCACCCAACACACAACCACAATTCATAAAACCACCATAGCAATGCAAAAGCACTTTTCATTCTGCTGCTCACCATTCATAAAATGTGGCCATTTATTAAGCAACATGGATGAGCCATTCATGAAAAACAAGACTTGGCACACATGCAAGGCAACACAAGCTCTGTCATACATGACCTGGCACAATTGCTCATGCTTGTGAGAAGGCTCTCTTCCCACCCATTTATAAAAAGCCATTTCCTCAGCAGCAGCTGCAACAGTAAAGCTAGGGCATCACAGATGTTAATTATCTTTTTCTATAGTTTGGAGGCTCAATAGTTTATTTTGGAATTTTAGCTACTCTGTGGTTTGTGCATTTGGATTAAGACAAAAAAACACCTTAAACCCAGTAATGTATCTTTCTTGATTATTGATAGTAAGTATATTTTTATTATTGGGTTACACATTTAAATAAATTAAAGCCAAATTGCATTTTCAGTACACATGAGAGAAAATATTTTAAATTCATTAAATGGTTTCTTGTGTATTAAATCTAAACGTAGGGTCCCCCGCCTCCATTAATGCTTGCAAAGCAGTAGACCCAAGTGGACATTGTTGCTTTTGCAGGTATTGCACAGTCTTATGGTACATCTGATAGTTCTGGCTGCTATTTATTTTCTGTCAGACCTCTTAGCTAACTAATAACCCAGTGAGATTATTGACCTTAATGGGATGAAATGGGGCAGATGACTGGAAGCTGAAGCATGGATGTGCTGTGAAATGCTACCGTTTTAAATGTGTTTTTCAGCTTTAGTGTTTCAGTTCTCTTTACATACATATTATTCTAGGCAACAAACTCACTTATGCCAAAAAATATTTTATCTTGAGTATTTTAAAATGAATTTAACCTGCACTGTCCATGTTTGCGATTATGTCTTCTGACATCATTATTTCTACAGTAGTAAAAAAATCCAAAACCTGGAAACGTTGAGGTAAAATGCAGCATTTATTCCAAACAGGAAGAAAATCACAAAGCTTTCGAGATCAACCCTTCATCAATGTGTAAAACAAGAGAGCAAATGCCTTCATTTAAATAGTAAGTTCAAATCATAAGACTAATCACATGACACAGTTATATTAAGTACTTCAGTTTAAACACATATACACAGGTAAAATTTTACTAAAAGTCAGTATAGCCATAAAATAAGTAAAACATTTAACTAAGACTCATCCACACAAGATGATGTTTTAAAGTTAACTGTCTCCTTTTTAAAACAGGTTTAATGCTAACTGGTGTATTTAAACCTTGAAAACAATCAGCTTCTAAAAGTGTAATCCATGAGTATTCACATACTTCTAACTCATAGTTAAGACCCTCCCCCGCTTTTTTCTTCTGTCTGATGTAAATCACTCTGTACTTCCTTTCTCTCTCATATGCTTGCCCAAAGCATTAGTTGCTACCTCTCTGTATTTCAGATTTGTGTTCAATAATTCTCTTGTTTTACACACTGATGAAGGGTTGATCCTGAAAGCTTTGTGATTTTTTTCCTGTTTGGAATAAACGCTGAATTTTACCTAAACGTTTCCAGGTTTTGGATTTTTTTACTACTGTTTTGCATTTTGTATCCTGCCTGGTGTACCTACATGCTGTTCTTGTTTTTTTTGGATCATTATTTCTAAATCAGTTTTCATATTTCGAGCTGCATTCATTGCACAGCTTGCTTTGACGTATGTGCTCGTGTTTTATCTATATAAGATGTGTATTTCCAAAGTTAAATGTTAAATGGGGGAATATTTTCTTGATTATCATTTGAATGTTGATAGCCCACAAGTCCATTGAAGTGGGTAGAGTTATATTATTATGTATGTAACTTTTATGTTAATTAGTATCCCAATTTTTGTCCAGTTGTACCTACTTTTTGTGGGTCATTGTCCAGATTTTTGATGTCTCCAGGTTGAGAAGTATGATTGTGAGAAAAGTATAGTTTCAGATTTACTTCCTGAAGATGATCTTTTCTATGATTTTATTTAAGATTAAAGAGGTGTTTCAGTGGGAGCAGAGTGAGGTTTCTATTGTGCAGAATATGTATTGTGCTTTGTTACAGCTGGATATGCCTAAATCTGCAGCTGCTCCCCGTTTGCCTGCTTTAGAGGATGTTTTTTCTCTCTTCCACTAGACTGCTTGACAATCAACCTCCTGCCCCCAGAAAATCTGATAGGTTATGCAGTGTACCTCAGACTCAGATAAGTATTTGTTTTCCAACCCTAAAGCAGATCCAGCAGACATTTTACTATCTAAAATTGCTTCTGCTAAACACATTACTGCTGCTAACACCATTCCTTCTGACAAGGATGAGAAACCTTTTGACAAGTTAGGCAAGAACGTCGTATCTTCAGCTACTTCAACATTCTAGGTTTTTAAACTGTCAAGGTCATATGTTAAAGGCTTTCATTTTATGTTGTGAGAAAATGCAGAAATTGGATGGTGCAGTGGTGCAATGGTTGTGTTGTTGTCTCACAGCAAGAGGTGCTCTGGTTCAATTCTCAGCTGGGGTGCCTTCTGTGCATAGTCTGCATGTCCTCTTGTGTTCATGTGGGTTCCCTCTGGATGCTCCAGTTTCCTTCCAAGATTTAAAGACATGCGTCTGGAGCATTTCTCCCTGGGCCTCCTCTGAAAATTGGCGTTGTTCCAAGTCGGACTTTCCTGGTAAACAAATAAGCTAATCATTACTCTTCTTTCTGATGAGGTAAAAAATTCTTTGAATGCCTCTTTAAGATCAGCTTCTTATGATACTAAGCAAGTTTTACAATGTTGTTATAAGGCTGTTAATTCTTCCTCCAGAGCCGCTGCTTCTGAGTCGGTAATGGGAAGGCTGGCTTGGTTTCATTCTGTCATCCTGAACGTGCTAAAACTGAAATTTTAAATTCTCCTTTGCCCTTTCTACAGCTCAGGTGCTAAAGAAGCGTGATGAAAGGGGGAAATATATTCGGGGGGGTTAACAGTTTAATGATTAAGGTGTTTACCTTACACTCAGACACAAGGTACAAGAGGTGACACAAGGCACAAGAAGTGACTCAAATTTTCAACTTTCCTTTTTAAGGCCAATAAAAATGTCCCTTTCTCCTCAGCACCCTTTTTAATAAGCAATTTAAGAAGCAAAGAGCTGTCAAACATGGTTTTAAAAAGCAACGGCAAGGAGTCTCCAAAAAGCATAGAATAGCCTCGAAAAATGAAGGGCAGTCCTAATCAAGATGACTATTTGCCTGCTAAAGCTACATCACTCCCATGCCAAACTCTTCATCTCTCTCTGTCTTTAGTTACCCTTGTGGTACCAGATTGTGACAGGTAAATGTGTTTTTGGAAATGTAACTCAGTAGGGATACACCCGGCAATGGGAATGCATCCCTCTGTCCCAGAAGGTTTCTCCTTGCCTTGTGAACCAAGTCTCCTTGTTTCTTCCCATTCTGCATCACATCTTTATATGGGGGGGGGGTAATAGCCAGACTGTCCCCCTCCCAGGCTGGCAAATCTTTTATTCAAGGATTTTTCTGGTACCAAGGGAAGAAGAATCAAGGAGGCTGTGCTGCACCTCTCCATTACAAATAATTTTGTCAACATTTCAAAGTTCAAAATGTTTTCCCTTCATTCTGTCTTACCTGAAATTCTTTAGCTTTCATGGAAAAGTTCCAATGAAAATGCAAATCATTATATTCTCATTACCAAGCTGTTCAAATATTTTTTTCTAAGACTTTCTGTGTTTAGCTTACTTTAGCAGTTCTCTGTTTTATTTGGACTTCCCACTGCACCAGGGATGTTGCAGACTTCAAGGCATTCATGACTTTCCATATTCAGATGATTGTCTTATCTTTGCAGACTTTTCTTACCTGTCTATAGTCTCTAGCAGCTGTTCAAAATCTCCTACTCAGTCTGGGGGTTTTCAAATCAACTTACAGAAGCCTTTTCATATATTTATAAACACTCTGTGCATTACATGCCACCTGACAGTTGCCATAATGGATCCCTTGCATTTGATGTACCAGTTGGCATATGGAGCAGGTGCGGCCTTGATGGCAATATGGGTGAGGTCAATAATAAATAACACAACGCTGAGCAAAAACGACCTTTATAACACAAACACAAAGCTTTCAGGTATTTCACCCTTTCTCGATGCTTTAACACAGGTTCATTTAAAAACAACATTTATATAGGAGCCATAAACCACATGACACACAGCCCAAATATCATGTGATAGAATTAACTTAATATAATACAATACATCAGTCTAAAATCAATACATAACAATAATACATAAAATTATGTTAGTATATTAGTTAAAAAATTGGTTAAAATTTACAGAATTACATTCAAAGTCTTACTTTAACTTTGTGCGCTGTAATTTAGTCAAAACAGGTTTTAAAGAAACAGCAGAATTCAAACCTGGTTGTTGATCTGCTAAAAATCTAATGATCCATTCAAACTCTCTAACCTCTAATAAATTTCCAATATCACCTCCTCTAGTGGATAGTGTAACAGCATCAATTACTCTAAACTTAAATCTATGACCTAAACCATGTGTACTAATGTGCTTAAATAGTGCATTATTTCCACAAGCCCTTCTAATCTCAGACTTGTGTTCTATTATGCGTTCTTTTAATCTCCTAGTAGTTTTTCCAATATAAAATGAACAGCATGCTGTGCAGGTTGCTAAATAGACCACATTATTTGTATTACATGTGGTCGAGATATCAAATATAAATTCCTTATGTGTTATTGGATGGAAGAATTTACTATTATCAGATGCCCCACATAAAATGTCATCACAACAACTGCAATTACCACATATAGAGGTACCTTTCTTCCTTAAAACACAAGCAGAATCATCTTCTGTTCTAAAATCTTTATAACATAGCATGCTCTTTATTGTCTTCATATTTTTATAAGCAAACTTAGGTTTATCATCCAAAATTGCCCTAATTTCATTGGATGCCATTAATACTGTCCAATATTTACTAATAATATTCCTTACTGATCTTGTCCTAGTATTATATGAGGTTATATATCTAAGCTTCCCATCCCTACTAGCATCACTAGGATTATTACTTTTATATTCACCATTAGACAAAAATATAGGTTTAAAGGTAGTCAAACTATTTGTTATTACTTTGGTCTTAATATCAACCAGAATATCAAGATCATATCCACTATCTAAGAATTCTTGATATGCCTCATCTAACTGTTTCAAAAAATGTAAATCATCTGTATTAAGTCTACTAATCCTACCTAGTTGTGCCATAACAATACTTTTAAAAACATGAGAGGCATGCATACTAGACCCATGCAGATATCTCCCTGCATTAACTTCTTTTCTATAGACACTTGCATTTATTATACCATCACAATAATCTATGCTAACATCCAAAAAGTTTATCAAACTATTGGAAAAATCCATTTTGAATTTAAAAAAACTAGTTGTATTATTCAAATAGCATAAATATTCATGTAAATCTCTAGAGGACCCCTTCCAAATCAAAAAACAGTCATCTACAAATCTTTGGTAAAAGCACACATTAGGATTTAAAAATTCTTTCCCATCAAATACATAAAGTTTTTCCCATTGATATAAAACCAAATTTGCATATGTATTTGCTACCGGTGTGCCCATGGCTACACCGGAAAGCTGTAGATAAAGCTGTTTATTGAATAAAAAGATATTATTATGTAACACCAAATCTAGTAGAGAACAAATGTTCTCAATATGCCTGGCTGTAAATGACGAAGAATGTACCAAAAATTCACGTATGGAATTGATACCATATTCATTAGGAATTACTGTGAATAAAGAAGTAATGTCAAGCGTAACAAAAATTACATCCTTATTTATATTCACATCATCAAAAGCTGTATACCATTGCTTTAATTTTAAAAGAAAATCTATTGTATCTTTCAGCACAGTTTCACAAGAAAATAAAAATGGGTACAATTGCTTCTGTAAATAGACAGAAATAGGCTCCGTTATCCAACCATTTCCCGAAACTATCGGGCGCATAGGTGGATCATGCCAAGATTTATGGATTTTCGGTATGCCATAGAACTGTGGTATAGTTGGACATGTAACTGTAAAATAATGAAATAAATCTAAATCTATATCTCCAGATAACTGAAAGTCATAAATAAACATGTTAACATTACTAACACATTTCTTAACATCTGAATGTGTTATAACTTTAAATACCGAAGTATCTAGTAATAATTTTGAGACAGAGGAAAAGTAATTAGCCCTATCCATTAGCACAGTGGCACCCCCCTTGTCTGCCTGTTTAATAACTATATTTGGATTTCCCTGCATCTCTTTTAGAGCTACAAACTCAGGGTAAGACAAATTGTAATTCTTTCTATCAGTCTCAGAATACAAACGTCTTAAATCTTTCTCACGTAAATCATGAAACGCAGTGATAACAGGAACATAAACAGGAATAAAGGTACTACGTCTTTTGCAACTCAGTTGTGTAGAACCAATATTTTTAAACAATAATTTTAAACTTACATTTCTAGAAAACTGTTTAAGATCTACTAATGCAGTCACTATATTGTCACTTGCTGTGGGTATAAACCCAAGTCCTTTACGCATCAAAATGAAAAATGCAGCCTCTAAAACAAAGGCAGAAAGATTTAAACAACTTGCCACTATCTTCGGACTATTTTCGTCTGTTTTGCTGGACTATTATTCTTCCGTTTCGTAGACTGTGATATTTGTCTCGTAGTCGACCTTCCTCTCGAACTAGAACGCTCATTCACCTTCTCGGCTTGATTTAATTGAAAGGGCTTATGAAAAAAGGTGAGCGTAGATTGATGTAAGCCATTCATTTCATCAGTCTTCTTACCCACAGCAGTATTTACCACGCTCGTAGATACACCCATATCACCATTTCCTATATAAATGCTGTTTGTAAATGAACCTGTGTTAAAGCATTGAGAAACAAAAAATAACACATTCAGATGTTAAGAAATGTGTTAGTAATGTTAACATGTTTATTTATGACTTGCAGTTATCTGGAGATATAGATTTAGATTTATTTCATTATTTTACAGTTACATGTCCAACTATACCACAGTTGTATGGCATACCGAAAATCCATAAATCTTGGCATGATCCACCTATGCGCCCGATAGTTTCGGGAAATGGTTGGATAACGGAGCCTATTTCTGTCTATTTACAGAAGCAATTGTACCCATTTTTATTTTCTTGTGAAACTGTGCTGAAAGATACAATAGATTTTTTTTTAAAATTAAAGCAATGGTATACAGCTTTTGATGATGTGAATATAAATAAGGATGTAATTTTTGTTACGCTTGACATTGCTTCTTTATTCACAGTAATTCCTAATGAATATGGTATCAACTACATACGTGAATTTTTGGTACATTCTTCGTCATTTACAGCCAGGCATATTGAGAACATTTGTTCTCTACTAGATTTGGTGTTACATAATAATATCTTTTTATTCAATAAACAGCTTTATCTATAGCTTTCCGGTGTAGCCATGGGCACACCGGTAGCAAATACATATGCAAATTTGGTTTTATATCAATGGGAAAAACTTTATGTATTTGATGGGAAAGAATTTTTAAATCCTAATGTGTGCTTTTACCAAAGATTTGTAGATGACTGTTTTTTGATTTGGAAGGGGTCCTCTAGAGATTTACATGAATATTTATGCTATTTGAATAATACAACTAGTTTTTTAAAATTCAAAATGGATTTTTCCAATAGTTTGATAACCTTTTTGGATGTTAGCATAGATTATTGTGATGGTATAATAAATGCAAGTGTCTATAGAAAAGAAGTTAATGCAGGGAGATATCTGCATGGGTCTAGTATGCATGCCCCTCATGTTTTTAAAAGTATTGTTATGGCACAACTAGGTAGGATTAGTAGACTTAATACAGATGATTTACATTTTTTGAAACAGTTAGATGAGGCATATCAAGAATTCTTAGATAGTGGATATGATCTTGATATTCTGGTTGATATTAAGACCAAAGTAATAACAAATAGTTCGACTACCTTTAAACCTATATTTTTGTCTAATGGTGAATATAAAAGTAGTAATCCTAGTGATGCTAGTAGGGATGGGAAACTTAGATATATAACCTAATATAATACTAGGACAAGATCAGTAAGGAATATTATTAGTAAATATTGGACAGTATTAATGGCATCCAATGAAATTAGGGCAATTTTGGATGATAAACCTAAGTTTGCTTATAAAAATATGAAGACAATAAAGAGCATGCTATGTTATAAAGATTTTAGAACAGAAGATGATTCTGCTTGTGTTTTAAGGAAGAAAGGTACCTCTATATGTGGTAATTGCAGTTGTGATGACATTTTATGTGGGGCATCTGATAATAGTAAATTCTTGCATCCAATAACACATAAGGAATTTATATTTGATATCTCGGCCACATGTAATATAAATAATGTGGTCTATTTAGCAACCTGCACAGCATGCTGTTCATTTTATATTGGAAAAACTACTAGGAGATTAAAAGAACGCATAATAGAACACAAGTCTGAGATTAGAAGGGCTTGTGGAAATAATGCACTATTTAAGCACATTAGTACACATGGTTTAGGTCATAGATTTAAGTTTAGAGTAATTGATGCTGTTACACTATCCACTAGAGGAGGTGATATTGGAAATTTATTAGAGGTTAGAGAGTTTGAATGGATCATTAGATTTTTAGCAGATCAACAACCAGGTTTGAATTCTGCTGTTTCTTTAAAACCTGTTTTGACTAAATTACAGCGCACAAAGTTAAAGTAAGACTTTGAATGTAATTCTGTATATTTTAACCAATTTTTTAACTAATATACTAACATAATTTTATGTACTATTGCTATGTATTGATTTTAGACTGATGTATTGTATTATATTAAGTTAATTCTATCACATGATATTTGGGCTGTGTGTCATGTGGTTTATGGCTCCTATATAAATGTTGTTTTTAAATGAACCTGTGTTAAAGCATTGAAAAAGGGTGAAATACCTGAAAGGTTTGTGTTTGTGTTATAAAGGTCGTTTTTGCTCAGCGTTGTGTTATTTATTGGATTTATCTTTACAGCGGTGCGTGTTGAAGTCAATAATAAGCAGGATTTCAGAGAAATAGACTATATGTCCTCTGCTGTCTGTGGAAACCAAATATGCTTCTCCATACACTGAAGCATCATATCAGGCATAGGATTTTTGTGGCCAAGACCTGGGAAACTCATAACATGTTACCTCTTGGATGCTGAATGATCCCGTTATGAAGGATAGTTAAACCTTTGCAAACCGTTGTGTCACTGATACAGGAATTCTACACATTCCCCTTGATTCCATGTGAAGGTAGCACATGTATTCTAACTCAGGTGTGGTGTCTTTATTCACACAGTAATGGATAACAATGTCTGGGTCATGGTGATGATGGCATGTTAGCTGCAGATGGACATGTCTAAAACATGGAGGGTGATGACACACAATGGATATTGGTTCCAATAGCTGCCATTAGTACATGCTGCCCTGCCAATACTTATATGACACCTAACATTAGAGCACGAGTGAAGCTCCTTTACAGAGCCAAATCCTAGCATTCAGAATTAATGACTGCCATGACTAATTATAGGTTCATAGGTTCATAGATGTGTACTAGGCTAATGACTGCAGCCTTTACATGCTTAGCCCATAGAAGTGCCCTGGCATTGTGCTGCCCAATGTTAGTTCCCAGTGCCTCTGTCAAGTAGAGCCAGTGGAGTGATCCCTGGGGTGAACTTTCTATTACTCATCCACTCATTAAGATTTCTCTTGAAGAGGGACAGCGAGGTGCTCTGCTTGACATGTATGGGAAGTCTATTCCAGAGCATGGGCAGTCTCTGGGTGAGGAATCTGTCCCTGCAGCATGTACTGCTGATTGTGGTAATGAGATTGAGGTCTCTGGAGCATGTGGTGTAGAGGGATTGGGATTTCTTTCGATGTAGCATCTCTAATAGAGCTGGGTCAGACATGGCTTTGTAAGTCAAGGAGAGATCACCTCTAAGTAGGTGATATGAGACAGAGAATAGCCGGAGTCTTTTGAGTCTGTCCATGTAGGACATGTGTTTAAAGCCTAGGATCCTCTTTGTGAGGTACTTCTGCAGCCTTTCCAGCTGTTGCAGGTATCTAGTGAGGTATGTGCCAAATGGGGCATTATACTAGATGATTGGTCTAATTAGGGAAGAGTAGACAGACACGATGATCTCTTTTTTCCTGGATGCAAAACCCTTGGTAATGAGATGTGCCACATAGGACTTTCTGACCACAGTGACAATGTGTTGGTTGAAGGAGAGGTTGCCTTAACCTGCTGTTATTATTGTTAACCTGCATCCCCAGATCTCTTATAATGCCTTCAGTGCTCAGTGGGCTCCCATCAATGTGATAATTAGTGGGAACTGAGTTTTTACCAAAGGGGATGATGCCACATTTTTTGGCGTTAAGCTTAAGGCCATGGTTTCAGCTCCAGTCATTGATGTCAGTGAGGCCTTTCTGTCTGCATCACTTGGGAAGTTAATAATGGCTCCCAGCTTGCAGTCTTCTGCGAACTTGGTCAGCCAGAGTCCCTTTGTGTTGGCCTGGATTGCACCAGTTTTATACATTTCTTAATCACTAAGCTATGTTTGCATGCCGAGTTATGGTTGCAATACAACCGTCACGCTGTTTCTGAATCACCTCCCTTCTCACTGATGCTCTCCTCATTATTTCACTTAATGCTGTGCGCTGTTTGTTTCTGAATATCACACATTTTACTCATACATAATCTTTTCATGTATAATATTGAAAAGGAAAGTGTAAATAAATATTGTCAATTCTACATTAATGTAAAGTTAAAGAAACTTACTCATACTATGAAAACAGAATGTTGGATCTATAATGATAATATCACTGAATAAAACTGTGGATATCGCAATAGAAAGCCATACATGTGACTGACAATATTACAGCAGAGAGCACTGTAGGCTTAGGAAATAATTTAATTATATGCCTGTGAACTCAATAAAGCTGTACTCCATAAATCCAAACAACAAGCAAACAGTCATATTTCAGTTCAGTAGCCATGGTCACAGAAACAGTTTTAATCATCAACTGTATAACCACACACAAACCACGTAGCCCCACTAATGTCTCAAAACAAATTTATACTACGAGGAATACCATGAACAAATACTGCACAGGGGAACAGCTCATTAAAAGAAATACTGTTGTTTATTAAAACAATAAAAGTTAAGCGCTTTCATCTAAAAATATAGACTTCATCAGAACCCACTTACATATTAACTGACAGTTTAAATACAAAACACCACCAATCACATCCATCATAAAAATGCATTATTCATGACCTAATTAATTAATTCAATGACATCATATCCCCTTCAAAAATTGTGTTAAGGAATTGTGAACATAATTGTTAAAGATGTACCCTTTACATCCTTGCTTCAATAATAAGTTTGATAGGAATATGATCATTAATACCAGGTGGGGTGGTGGCATTCAGCAGTATTTGCCATCTCACTTCCTTTTCACCTAATAATGCTTTCACATTACCCCCCCCCCCATTTGACTGATTCAAAACTTCTAAAAGAGCAAATTTAAAGGTGGAACAACCCCTGTTGTCCCTAATGTGCCTGAATAGTGCATTATTTGCATCCTCCTTTCTGATGGCATACAAATGATCGTATATCCTTTCTTTAAAATGCCTCTCAGTTTTATCCACGTAGCACCCAGTACACTTGGCAAAGTAAACAACATTTTGCGTCTGACAATTCCCTCTCCTAAATCTCAATATAGTTTTATTCTTATTACCTACTACCAGGGTGTTGTCTTCCAATATAGCAAAGCATTGATTACAATGTCCACACTTGGTAGTACCACTCTTACATACCTGTATGGGTGGTTTAACACTTTGAAATTTCTTTTTCAAATTACATCCTATCCTATATCCATTAATTGCCTTCATCAGTGGCGGATTTAGACATGGGCGCAGGAGCGCGCACAGGCCCCTTTTTCAACTTTCTTTTTTTTTTTTTGGAAATCGCGCTGGCCACTTTTCTTTTCTTTTTTTTTTTTTTTTTGTTCAGGCTCATCTGTCACCGATGCGCCAAATACATTGATTGGAGATGTGATTGGAGGTTGCAGTCAGATGATTTTTTTTTAACAACATTTATAACGGTCCTCCTCCAACTGCATCTCCCTTTGTAATTTAGGCGCGTTGGTGAGAACTGTCAGTGTTGTTGTGTAAGCTGTTGTCAGAAGACAAACAATCTTGTTCAGTTTTGAAAATACTAGCTGGACAAATTGTCGAAACAACTTTATAATTACTGCTACTGGAGTGATCTGCTTTGAGGTAATGTAAAATTCTTTTGACACCAATTTTCAAGGCGCCAAAGAAGTTGGGTACGAATAGCACTCCATATGTGCTAGAAGAATGGAATCAGACCCATTCTCACAAATCGAGACTATTGAATTTCCAAAGTTATTTTAATACCCAGCTCGTAAAGTAGGCATGCCCCCAAATGTTACAAGCATGCTAGGCTGTCCCACATCCCTTGAACTCAAAAGTTAAGTCCGATGGTTATGTTCTCACCATGTTGTTACTGCTACGAGGGAATATAAGTTAACCTTTGAGATGGCTGACATTGACACTACCCTCATTCCCCAACGGTTTCTAGAACAGAGTTTGCAGTCAGCCCCTGAATCTTTCCCAGGAGGGGGCAGGGGGGAGGGAAACAGAGACTGAATGGGGATCAAGAGAAATGAGCTATCGCCAGGGAATGAGTGACTCCATACTGGCATTAAACAAGTAAGGGAGACTTAAAGGAAATTGAACATTGACATTTGTCATTGTTAAGGCTCTTAACTTAAGAGACAGGTGTATTGATGAATACCACATGCATTCTGATGTCAATTAAATGCTAACACAGTTGTAAAAGTTGTGCACTTGACACGTACACTTTCCCTCACAAGGTGAGTGTGTGAGTGAGTGTCCACTTGCGTGTAGACAGTATTTTATCTTGCAGTAACATCACCTAATCTATCCAGTCATTGTCAAACATTATATGGCTCATTCAAATCCTGCCTCGTAAACATTGTTCCTTCTCTGCATATATATAATGTTTGCAATTACAGTTGCCATGGTGCCTGTGATGTATAATGTTTGCAACTACAACGGTGTCAGTTTGTTTTTCATTTATATAAATGTAAGGTTGCAAAAATTTTGAAATTCTCTCTGTGTTAAAAAAACTCTCTTTAAGGACATATACGGAAATTAACAGAGTTGCTAGTGTCATTGTTTTCAGTGGCACTTTTTGCATATTGGAGGTAAAGGTGAGTTGCATTTGCAACTGATAATGTCCCGCGTGTCTAGTAAACACCCGTGACAGACACGCCGGCCTTTCCTTTAAGTAAACTTAAGTATTGATGCCCTAGTTAGTAAAGGTGCTCAAGTAATATTGACATAAAGGTTGAGTGGTACTCATAAATTGGATGCAACTTTGCTGGAAATGTTTTGCATTTAGTGTTTCAGTCTGAAACTCCCTTTTAAACATAACGTTTGGAGGATGTGTGACCATGGATTGGGAATGGTAAACCTAACTCCAATGGAGTATTTTAAAAATCTGCACCAGTTGAAACCTTTTGTTCATTGTGGAAAAGGAGGACTTATTTTATTTTTGCTTCTTTTTTTTGAATTGTTGGAAAGTTTTTGTCAGTCACTTTGTGCTGCATAAATATTTGCGACATAAGACTCAACACAGCTCAAATACCAGGAAGCAGAATGTCTGGGTCTAACGTTAAGGTAGCAGTTTGAGTCTGACCCGTCAACAAAAGAGGTAATTATACTAAATCCACGGCCACCAGAAATACTGCCCGATTCTTGATTTTTATTCAGCTTGTAGTAGTCTTTTCCTGTTATGCTTTGCAGTCTCTTAAAGGCGACTTGCCTTATTTGTTAAAGTCTGTTGACTGAGTGGAAAGTATAAGGAGGAAGGAAAAGTGGGCTACATCACTGAAATAGTTCGTGGGCGATCACACCCTTTCTCCAGAGTAAATCTTAATTTGTTGTACTATATTTTCTTTGCTACTGCATGGATTACTGAACTGCAGTGTTGTCTAGTGGTAAATGCTAGAAAAGACATGATTGTTCACACAAGTTCTGTGTACGATTAGATTGTGCATCTTTTAGTAGGAGATGTAGTACATATACAGATGTAAAATTAAATAATTTGCTTTTAATACATGTCCATGTAACTAAGGCTGTATTAGCTTTTGCATTTATTAAACTGCTTGTGCTTGATTGAGAAATCCACTGGCTCATCCATTGTTTCCTTACATGTTGTTTAACTGCGTTGGTAGGAGGAGCTTCTGCATTTATTTTAGTGACTAGTTTTGAAGATGTTTGTTTAAGACTGACAGCTCTATGGCCCTGTCTTTCTTGTGACAAGGAGCTATTAAAACAGTTAACAGTCTGTTATACAATTTAACACCTTCAATTTTTGTTGTAGACAACTGTTGTATGTTTCTGTTATCAATGAAGAATATTTATAGCTTGCCATTAATTGCCCATTACAGTCCCTGTAAACTCTGATTTTTTTTATTTGCTGTTCTAGCATCTTGAGTTTGGTAACGACCAGAAGATAAATTAATTTCCCTTAGCAGAATTATTTTCCACTGGGGGCTGATTTTTTTTCTAACTGTATGCAGCTATGTACTTATTTGTGCGATTAATTTGATAAATTGCATACATAGATTAATTTTCTTATTACAGTGTAATATCAAAACATCAGTAGCAAACCAAATGTCCCACAAATTAGTCCAGTAAAGGAAGTTCAAAAGATAGAATTATGGTGCAAGATGGGGTTTTCAATCCTAAAAACAAAAGTATGAAGACTGTAGACATTTTAAAGAGGCATGGCAGTCTGCCTATTGATATAAGTTAATCACCTTTTCCCAGTGTTATAGTTTTTTATTTTTTTGTATTTTTTTGGTAGTTTGACTGGGCTGTGGAAGTCCCTTTTCAGTGGAGGCCTAGGGTGAAAAGGTTCATTTACAACAGGCAGTTTTATGCATCACAGAAAAATGTAAATCTTAAGATTACAGTATGGACATAGAGTAACTGAAAGATATTTTTCCTAGAGAGTATCCTGCAGTCAATCATCGCTTCTGTCAGCACCAGTGCATTGCTACTTTTTGTGTATATTTCCCCTAGAATATTCAGATAAATTAGCATATATTTGTTCAGGTGCGGTCAGACTTTGAAGACCATACATTTCACTGTGGTTATTTCCACCTTCAGAGGGTTTTTTTCCAAGTTTATAACAGTGCATATGCCCAGTATGACATGGAAGGAGAATGATGTGACTTGGTATGTGCAACCAATCATTTTTTCCAGGCATGCATTGAAAATACTTGTACTATCTGTACATGTGGTGTGTGCTGCACAGGAATTACTTATTTCTAATAACATATCCACAGTAAAATCATGTGCAGCTGAATTTAAATTGATGTTTTTCCACGTGATGTCAGAGCTTCTTAAGGTAATCTTTTCACAACCACCAAAGCTAGTGTCTCACTTTCTTGCTTTCACCCAGTAGTCAACTAACCAGACTGCGCCCCCCTTTTGCAAATTCCTGGATCCGCCACTGCTTCTCTTTCACCAAATCAATCAAAAGGTCATGTGTTATACATTCATTTAAACATTCAACCTCCTTCAACAATTTGCATAATTTACTATCATTACATTTAATAATGAACTTCATAAAACTTATATTTAGGTTCATCCCCCACTAGTGCAAAAATCTCCTGGTCACACTTCAGGATGTTCCAGTTGTTTCTTATAATCTTTTTAACTTGCCCCGTAGTGTCATTATAGGGCAATACACATGCTCTACTTAACTCATTAATTGATTTCTCTTTCACCAAATGATTACTATTGCCCATTTCCATTCTCAACAAGGGTTTATGCTTGTTTCCCCACTCACTACTAACATATGTAACTGCATCCTCCACTACTGATGTGGGATAGCCTCTCTCCTTAAACAAAATACCTATATATTTTAGTTCTTGTAACATCTCCTGGTGGTCGGAGGTCATACGTTAATCAAGGTACTGTTACAAACAATCCATCTTGTTATTCAGGGAATGTTGTGGACATCCATGGGAACAGTAATGTAATGGGAAACGGTAGAGAACTTGAGTGTTTTCTTAATAATGTTAATATTTTTCAGTTTACTGACTCCAAAGTTTTGGAGAAAGATGTTTCCCATCAACAACATGATGGTACCTTGAAGGGCATGATTTTTGACTTTGGCAAAAAGCTTAATACCATCAAATGTATACAATTAGACAAATCATACTTGAGTCATTGTATTGAACTCAAGATTGTTCCTATGGGGCAGCATTTTTTCAAGAAGCCCATGGGTATTGATTTGAGTGATGAATTATTAAGTGAATGTAATTGTTTATTTAATGGTTTTGGTATAAGTTTTATGAAGTTCATTATTAAATGTAATGATAGTAAATTATGCAAATTGTTGAAGGAGGTTGAAAATTTAAATGAATGTATAACACATGATCTTTTGTTCTATTTGGTGAAAGAGAAGGCAATTAATGGATATAGGATAGGTTGTAATTTGAAAAAGAAATTTCAAAGTGATAAACCAACCATACAGGTAGATAAGGGTGGTACTACCAAGTGTGGACATTGTAATCAATGCTTTGCTATATTGGAAGACAACACCTTGGTAGTGGATAATAAGAATAAAACTATATTGAGATTTAGGAGGGGGAATTGTCAGACACAAAATGTTGTTTACTTTGCCAAGTGTACTGGGTGCCCCAGGTTTTACATGGATAAAACTGGGAGGCATTTTAAAGAAAGGATATACGATCATTTGTATGCCATCAGAAAGGAGGATGCAAATAATGCACTATTCAGGCACATTAGGGACAACAGGGGTTGTTCCACCTTTAAATTTGCTCTTTTAGAAGTTTTGAATCAGTCAAATGGGGGGGGGGGGATGTGAAAGCACTATTAGGTGAAAAGGAAGTGAGATGGCAAATACTCCTGAATGCCACCACCCCACCTGGTATTAATGATCATATTCCTATCAAATCTATTATTGAAGCAAGGATGTAAAGGGTACATCTTCAACAATTATGTTTACAATTCCTTAGCACAATTTATGAAGGGGATATGATGTCATTGAATTAATTAATTAGGTCATGAATAATGCATTTTTATGATGGATGTGATTGGTGGTGTTTTGTATTTAAACTGCCAGTTGATATGTAAGTGGGTTCTGATGAAGTCTATATTTTTTAGATGAAAGTGCTTAACTTTTATTGTTTTAATAAATTACAGTATTTCTTTTAATGAGCTGTTCCCCTGTGCAGTATTTGTTCGTGGTATTCCTCGTAGTATAAATTAGTTTTAATCATCAGTTTTACAAGATTTAGTTTAGTATGGGTTTATTTATGTAGGTGACAGGTATAAATAGAATACTTAAATTAAAAGGAGTCTAAAACAGATCAGGATGGTTTCATTCCAATGAAGCACAGTTCATAAACAGCCTCTCAAATCTTACCCAAAAATGCCAAAAGCTTACAGGTAATTACCTTTTGCACCTTCACAGCATATGTACTAATAATTCCACGGGTAGGACTCCCGACAGCTTTCCACACAGGTAAGACAAATTCCACATGTACAACAGTCTTTATTCAACTTTTTTTGGTGGATAGTAGCTCCATTCCTCTAAAGATGTCTTCTTTTTCTTGAGGATGCTGGGGACTCCTTCCCATAAATCGTTTTAAGATTAGAGGTAGAGCACATACCAAGCTACTGAGTTCAGGTCTAAAACACAGCTGTCTTTATTTTCATTTGCCTTCCTGTTTCCTGCCTGTACAGTTTGTATCTGTTGTTAACACACTCTCCCAGAGTAATCCTATGGGCTAGGCTTGTAAAGGCTCCAGGGCCATTAGCCTAGTACACACCTATGAACCTATGAACCTAATATGCAACATGGGTTCAGTCAGGGATTTCCCACCTTCCCCTCTGCTCCCCTTGTATTAAAAACTGGCAAAGCGACCACTATGCTACAAAACAAGCAAAAATATTTCTGTTTACATGCATGAATGAGCAGAGGGTACATGAGACTGATGGGCCATAAAACCAAAAAACAGGAGATCAGGAATTTCCCACCTTCTCTGCTCAAGGGATTAAATAGAACATTTTGTAGACATAGGTATGTATCACAGAAAATATCTCTTGTAGGGAACTGTTTTATATTCCACATAAAGTAAAGTACTTTTCTTACTCTATTCAAACTTAACTTAGATGAGTTGATGGGGAAACCACAAAATTCACTGCTGGTTTAGCACCCATGTCCCTTATGGATAGGGGCACCATGTAAATGTCCCTACATATCCTTGTTCTGCCTGCCTCTGGGTTATTCATATACAAAATATAAAGGCTAAAAACTACAATGGGATTAAAACGCTAGACTTCTTTAGATCCTCAGAGATCAATAGCCTGGTAAGTACCTATGAACCTATGAATTAACAAAGAGGTTTATATATCTCCTGGCAGAATGACAGCAGTACTGTTGTAAGAGAGTATGTGGTGTCTGCAATATTAAAAATAAAGTTAAAGTGAGAAAGTGCAACAGAGAAAGAAGTGTTGTGGTAAGATACTAATGACATGAGGGTATAGTAAGACAAACCACAAGTGTAAAGCATGGGATGGTCATGTAAGACAAAGAGACACATATGACAGCAAACAACCAATACATCTATGGGCAGTGCAGCCCACAATGTGGACATGATATGGCTGGAGAAGCAGTTATTCATTGAACAACATAGCAAAGTATGAAAAGCAGATCATGTCCTGCCCATACATCAGGTGAAAAGTAACAGTGAGCTTGGAAACATGTAATAAAGAGGTCAGAAATAGTGGGACCCTTGTGCACTGACCTGCAAAAAGGGCAATTGCAACACACATTACAACAGGATGACACAAATGCAAAATGAAGCAATGGCAGTGATCTCTCAGACAGGCAGACATAGTTGTGTCAAAAAAGTACAGTTGCAAGACAGACAAAATATGCATACACAAAGCCAGAGCAACACAGGAACCAGAAAGAGTGTTTGTGAAACGGAGCTGGTGACAGACAACACACCAGACAAGAAAGGACACTGATGCAAGAAATGTTTCAAACAAAATACTAGCGACAGTATTAATAGTGATGCTCTGAACATCACTTGAAGTTCTAACAATGTGCAAGCAAGGCAAATCACTATAGGACAGTATAAGGTTAGATTATATGAAGTGTCAGCAGTGTAGTCTGTCATGGAGCAAATAACCTTCTTCAGTACTATCTTATGCAGCTTTATCTTTCCGTCCCACTGTGTCATGCATAACACAGGCCTGCAATGAGTCAACATAATGGTGTGTTGACAGACATTAGTGCACGCTTGTTCAGTGAGAATAAGTGAGAGCACATACTCTACATGTGAACCTGAGCAGCTGCAACACCACACATATGCATTAGTGATGACCTTCCACTACGTTCCAAGTGGCGGACAAGCTTACCATCATCTGATAGTGAACTAGCCATGCAGTATGAGATCCTTCTGTCACTACCTGGTGACATGCTTTCTCCAATCCTGAAGAATATCTCTTCCATTTAGAGCACCGTAGCATCTCTAAGGTCATGGAAAGCAATAGGAAAATGGTATGAAGGCAAAAATGTCAGCACAATTTAACATTTATGCTCACTGATCCATTTACTCCAGTAATATCTCTGCCAATACTTACAAGACAAGCCCAACTTCCATAAACTGCACTAGCCACAAGCTCATTAATGATGAATACAAACACAGCTGTGGCCCTCTGCCCACACATGCAAATTGTAGTTCAAAAACTGATACAGCTTTGCTGAACAACAATATATATTACATAGACAAGTGGACATAGTGTGTTCTACATGGTCATATAATGTACAAAGCTATTGAAAGACCCGTTTTCCATTTTGTATATGTCTCCAAATCATAAATATAGTGTCAGTTATTAGGACCAGGAATTAGTAAGACATTAGTATGCTACATCAACTTTTATATAGACTCTACAGTGGGCAGAGCATCATGGGGAATAATGTACTTTTGGGCATGGGTGATGGATGGCCATCATACAGCTCATCTGTCCAGATTTTTGCCTCGTATTTTTAGTCTGTTCCTCATAAAATTTGTGGTTTTCTGCCAAACCACTGGAAGTTGATGTCAGTAAATAATGACAGAGATTTGAATTTAAGAGTTTATACCCCTCAAAAAATGTATGATAACACACCTGTTAATCAGGAAACTTTATAAGTTTATAAGAGCAATATTCAAAATCTGTCCTTATTTTTAGGAATTTGCCCCAGATTTCTCATGCTAATAGTTTAGGAGGTATGGTGGCCATAATTGTGATTGCAAATTACAGTAGTCTGACTACCTGCATTGTGTGGTAGATGTCAATGAGAGAGAGCTGACTCCACCTGGTCTACTTTATGCTACCTCTACTTCCACGTCCACTATGCTGCTTTGCATGTTTCAGGCACATGCTTAGTGGACATAGTCATATATAGCTCATGGCCTCCCTTCATTTATAGGGCATTGCTTGCTCATTCTCAGAATCTTACATGATGTTGATCACAGGCGAATTTCCTGAAGAAGTATCAATAACAATTAACATTATAATGGCACTCAAATGGTGCAGGTACACCACTGTACCCTTCCATTCTTGCATGAGGTTGTTGAATGTATCACATATGAGTCCTAGTGCCACCAGAACCTTCATGTCTAGCTCAATCACTTGCATATCCAGTGGTATATTGTTACACTTTTGTTGTGTCTAAGTTACTCAGTACCTTTCAAACAGAATGATCTTTTTGCACTACATGAGTATTGTCCATACAGCCGCTATGGGCTGCTGCACTGTACCCTATGTGACCAGTTCTATTATTTCCTTACTAATGCATGTCAATCAGCAGTTTGCTCCAAAATCCTGTATCTATTCGTGTTCTTTGTGTCATTGCTGTGTTTAACTTTGGCATATCTATAGTACTCTTCCAGCTGCATTCAATTAGTATAAATTATGTTTGCCTTCCGTGCCTCTGCTGTTGAGAACACCATGATTACGGTCTATATTAACGTATTGTTGTCTGACTCTTTGATGGCAACATTTCAGCTTCTCATTCTGTACAATACATTTCACTGTGCAGTGTATCTAAAAGCAGCTCTACAAAATGCATCATGCCCTTTTTATTTGTATTCTGCTTGGAACATGTTTCTGTTTGAGATTAATATTCTGAACTGGGTGTTTCTTGGTCATGTGCCACAAAATATGGTGAGAACACTGATTGGCTGGTTGTGTCCATTTGACCCAAATACATCTGTAACACAGAATCTCCTTGTCCTTGTCTGTCCTTCTTTGATTCACACAGCCCATGGTGCTTTCTGCAGACTGGAGTAAGCTTCTTATAATTGTCTGGACATTTTTTGCAATGTGCCACAGTGTTTAGTCTCTGTCAACATGCTGATGCCTTAAGGGTGCAGGTTTTTGACACATAGCTCCAGTAGTATAATGTACCTATTCTTTTCAATGTTGCATTCATCTCATAGCATCTTTCACTATGCTCACCCTTGGATGTATGTCCTAGAACCATCATATTGTTTATATAAATCACACATGTAGATGCAAAATCGATAACATGTGGGATGCATAAAGAAAAGAATGACAAATGACCTTGAGTGAACTAGCTAATAATTCTTAATATTATGAGAACAGTTTATGTGATTCAGTTGATGCAAATCTGTATAGATATTATGAGCCAACACTTTCACTCACACCCTAACTTTATATTACTGTCAAACATAAGCCCTAACGAACAACATGCCTACAAGTATCCCATAATGCAAACCTCTGTAATAATACATGTAGACTCTCATTAAGTAATACAGTTTTACTTTGCTTGAAGTGCAGCCAGCTTGTACAGTAAAACATCTGCATGCAATCTGCAAAGCTCAAACAGCAGATTCATGGTGATGTTTCATTGCTCTGGATCATCAGTATATCATAATGTTGTTAGTACTTCTATTTGACTTTACAGGGCTTAACTGCCTTATAATAAATCAGCTAGGGATACATTAAATCAGCTAAGGATACATTCCACTAACTATAGCAATGAAATGTAACAAACATTTCACTGAAATTTGCATTGTGTGCTGTTATGGTTCATAGGTTCATAGTTCATAGTTCATAGTTACAAACATTTACTTTTTTCCTGTGTCATGCTTGCCCTCAGTGCTCCCTTGATATGTAGTGCTTAACATTTTGCTGGCATTTCATTCCGTTTTCCTTATGCAAACCATTTAATTTTGCTCTTTTTTGCTCATAGATCAGCCTGATTCTTTCCATATGGACAGAAGGTGGAATCCACCACACACAGGGTCAGACCCTCCACTTTATTTTGTCCACAGCATCATAATTAGCCACTTGCTATCCATATATTTTTATCTCTCACACCTTCACATTATTGTTTCTCCTCACACAATCTTCCAGTAATTCCCATATTTATCTATGCTCCCTCCCTCTTAGTTGTACCTTAAGCAAAACTCCTCAGATCCTATCAATACCTTTTAATCACTTCTATTTCAGTCCTAAATTTACCACTGTCCCAGCATGGACAATTTATAACTTCAGGTCTTGTTTCCTGTTATACAGAAGGTCAGCTTTCTTAAGAACACTATTATAAGGAATTTTTCTACTGACCTCGGTAACAGTGTTGTTTAAGCAATACTTTCTCCTGAACATGAAACATTTTCTATAAACTTGTCTTATAGCCCTCCATCAAAAACACCTAACTGTATACCAATTTACTATCCATATATTATTAATTTTTGTTTGTCTCATTATATGCATCTTACTTAGAACAGGAAAGAGAAACTTAAATTAATGGCTTAATCTACAATAAACCTCATGGCTGTCCGATTCCTATATTCATATATTCCTGGTGAGGAATGCTAAGTCAAAGCTCTCATCTTAAATCTGCACTTCTTAATGCAGGAAGAGTTTATACACATTATATGAAATTCATACCTGGCTTCATAGCATATATTTTAACAATGACTGAGGCCTGAAAGAAGCCAAGATATGCTTTACCAGGGCAGGCAAGACTGGCCTTAAAATAGTCAGTGATATACTTCTGTTTTCCATATTGTACTAATAGCCATTTTCTGTTCTGCCAGTTGCCATAGTACAGGCTGGCTTGTATTGTAGACAAGTTAACAACTACTGTCCATGTTACAATCAGTGTTCTGTCTCTTATATCCTATCCCTAGTAACCTTCTGGGGAACCTTATACCTGACCCTCTTACATTACAGATCAGAGATCCACTACAACAAGGCATAATGTAACCCCCTCCAATAAAATGGGCAAGTAAAACTCATTCACAAACACAAAAAAGCCATCCTAAGCAAGTAAATGACCCAACACGACTGTGCTGAATCCAATGCGAATGTCAGTAGTATCTAGTAAGCAAAAAATCAATAGTCCAAAAGACCAATAAAGTGAAAAACAATTTAATAACATAAATGGGGTTGGGAGGGTGGCCTAATGGTTAAGGTGTTTGCCTTACAAAAACAAGGTGCAGGGTTTGAGTCTTGCAAGGGATAATTGGCTAGGCTTAAAATGGCTTGCAAGGGCAGTTAGCCTAGTACTAACCTATGAAACTATGAAATCATACAAAAAGTGAAGCACTTTCATCTCAAACTACAAGAGACTTCATCAGAACAAATGTCACTAGTAGCTGAATCCTTTCCATTACGATCTGTTAATAATTAAGGTAAATAAGTATCAAAGCACTTAAAGGTACAGGACATAAAAAACATTTAACAATTCTGAAAAAAAGAATTCAAGCATAATAAATAATGCATCCTGTTAATCAATATAAAATATAGAATCAAATTCTATTATAAAAAAATGTGTTTATAAAAACATGTGTTTAATTAAAAAATAAACCCTATAAAGGGCATATTTTTTGAGAAGGGGACTGTCATTCAGACCTGGAGGTACCATGGCATTTAATTTTAGCTACCATTGTAGTTCTCTGATCTCCATGTCTAGTTCCCACCAACCTCCTCTTATGTTGTTAGTTACACTGTCCAAAATCCCAAATGTGAACCTACTAATTCATTCACAAACTAAACTATGCTTATAAAGGCCATTATTTGTGTTTGCTTTATTAATAGCATATAGATGTTCATAAATGCGCTTCCTAAGGGTACATTCATTTTTTTCCTATATAAAATGACCACATGTGGTACACAAAGTTAAGTAAACAATGCCCCCCAAGTACCAAAATTACCCGTTTTCAACATAATTTTAAAAGGTACGTGTTCCAGAACTATAGTCTGGTCTTCCATAATAAATCAACACTGTCAACATGGTCCACATTTTGTTGTTCCTTTTTCTGAAACCTGATGGTATAATAACTCGTGTTCAGAAAGCCATTTTAAATTATCCCCAGCCTTGTCCATTATTTTCAAGAATATCAGAGTTGCTTTTCAAATTTGTCCAATTTTTTATTATTATATGTTTCACTTCCTAAGGATTCCAAGACACATAAACAGCACCAAAAATCAAAAACAACCACTGGAACCACAACACTCGTGTAAACACTGATTTATTTAAGTAAAGCGCTTTTCGTCTCCACAATAGTAGACTTCCTCAGACAAATTGCATAATAGTTTCCGACATTTAAATACATGTTAGCTAGCTCTAATTTAAAAACATTCAACCTATTAACATACTGTTTTATGCTCATATATTCTGGCATTGCCAAATAATTTAGCACAGAGTTTCCCGTCAGAAAGCAGATTTACCATTGAGAAACCGAGTACTAGTTTTATTACCCCCTTTTGCCTAGAGGAAATTGAATGTATTTTAAGGAAAAATTAGAACCTGTTTGTGACAGAAGAAGAAGTCCTGGAGAAACTAGGGAATAGTCCACAACTTGTTTACAGAAAGGGGAGGAACCTAAAAAACATTTTAGAAATGGACCCCAGGTCATTCAGCAGAACAGAAGGTACTTATAAATGTGAAAGTTGCAATTATTGTAAATACATAGCAACAGGAAACAAATTGGGAATAGGTACCAGTAGATTTGAAGTGAAAGGTAGATATAATTGTAATTCCAGATCTGTGGTCTACCGAGCAACCTATCAGGTTTGCCCAGCTTTTTATATAGGAAAGACCGACAGGAAATTAAGGGAAAGAATATACGAGCATACCTATCACATTCGGAAAAAGACCCCAACAAATGCATTAGCTAGGCATTGTATAGAAAACCCTACACACCACTTCCTTTTCAAAGTGATAGGTCAAGTCCCTGCCAGTGTAAAAGGAGGCCCCCAACATTTATTGTTAGAAAAGCAAGAGCTTCTCTGGCAATTTAGACTGAATTCTTACACGCCTCCAGGTTTAAATGAAATGACTTCGATTGTGTGCATTTTAAAGCTGAAAAGCTTAATACGTTAGGGAAATACTTAAACATATTTAAACACATTATTCCCTTAACATAATAACCCGCGGTAGTGGTGCTGTGGTAGCATTGTCGCCTCACAGCAAGACGTTGTCATGTTCGATTCTCAGCTAGAGCGTCTTCTGTGTGGAGGCATGCGTGAATGGGTGTGCCTTCATTGAAGGTTGTGCATCAGGGCTGGTAACGCGGCACGTAAAAATCCATTACCAAACATTAGCAGAACGGAGTTCCGCTGTAGCGACCCCTAACCGGAATAAGCCAAAAGACACAACAACAACATTCCCATAACATAATAATTTGTGTATTTTAGTTACACACATACACCTTTAGAACCTTTGTTTTTTTATTTAAATTAATTCATTCATTTTAAAAGGGAGATGACAGCGAACTGTTTCTTTCATTTTGTATATAGATTTTTATATAGACTTGTATACAGTGATGTCATGTAAAACAGTATGTTGCTAGGTTGAATGTTTTTAAATTAGAGCCAGCTGACATGTATTTAAACGTAGGAAACTATTATGTAATTTGTCTGAAGAAGTCTACTATTGTGGAGACAAAAAGCGCTTTACTTAAATAAATCGGTGTTTACACGAGTGTTGTGGTTCCAGTGGTCGTTTTTGATTTTTGGTGATGTTTCACTTCCTGACCACCCATACCATAGGGTAGTACCATATTGTTTTGAAAGTTCAAGGTTCTTGTAAATACATTATCATGTGGGGCCAAACCATTATTATTAAGGAGCAGTTTATATTTATTACCCCATCCTAATTTTACTTCCTAAAGTATAGTCATTAGGTAATCTTGGGGGTACCTTCTTTCTTTAAACATGTCTATGATAATATTAACTTTAACCAAAAAAGTGTCTAGGTCTGAGAACATTCTAGCTGCTCGAACCAACTGCCTTTTAAAAATATTTTTCTTCCCTGGATGGTTACTCTGATAATCTAAATAGTTGTTAGAGAAAGTTTTCTTTCTAAAGATTTTTGAACCAAACTTTCTGTTTGTTTTATCTTTAAACAAAGTTATATCTAAAAAATCTATACTTTTTTCAGATTCAGTTCCTGTAAATAGGAATATATTACCAACATTATTAAGGTAATTCAAAAATAGGTCCATTTTGTTAGCAGACTTTCATAGGATAAAAACATCATCAAGGTAAATATAATAGGCTAGCCAATCCTCTGGGAATTCTGAGCCAAAAACATATTTTTTCTCCCACATGTATAAGACTAAGTTGGCATATATGTGTACGCAACTTGCACACATAGCTACCCATTTGATTTGTTTGAAAAATTCTCCTTCAAAAGTAAAGTAATCATTATTCAAGATGTATTCCATGATGGCCATCAAAAAATTCAGGATTGTATCACTTAAGGGGGTTAGTTCTCTATGTGTATCGTAAAATAAATTAAGTCCTTTAAAATGGGGTATAGAGGTAAATAGGTCTTTAACATCTATTGTGGAAAAGCTACACTCATCACTGTACCAAGAGGCCTGAATTTCGGTAAAAAATCCCATGAGTCCTTTAGTAAGTAGTCAGCAGGTTTTATTAAGTCCTTAAGTAACCTACCTACAAATACCCCTAAAGACTATGTAGGACTATTATGAGCTGCTATTATGACCCTAAAGGGTGGGTGGTCAATATTTTTATGAATTTTTGGGATTCCAAAGGAATGATAAATCTAAGTTGTCATCTCAAAACTGCACTTCTTAATGCAGAATGAGTTTATAACACATATGAAATTCATACCTGGCTTCATAGCATGTATTTTAACAATGACTGAGGCCTGGAAGAAGCCAGATATGCTTTACTAGGACAGGCAAGACTGGCCTTAAAATAGTCAGTGATATATTTCTGTTTTCCATATTGTATTACTAGCCATTTTCTGTTCTGCCAGTTACCATAGTACAGGCTGGATTGTAAACAAGTTAACAACTACTGCCCATGTTACAATCGGTGTTCTGTCTCTTAAATCCTATCCGTAGTAAGCTTCTGGGGAACCTTATAGCTGACCCTCTTACATTACAGATCAGAGATCCACTACAACCCGGTGTAATATAACCCCCCCTCCAGTAAAATGGGCAAGTAAAACTCATGCAACAATACACCCATCAAAACTGCTAGTGAAATAAGTTTAAAAAGCAAGTTTTTCAGAGGGGCAAGTCCCCCATGCCCAGACTTCCACTTGACAAACTTTGGCACAGCACTAGCTTATTTATATATGTTAACTCCAGGGTCACACAACAATTGGTAAAAAGAAAACCCTTATAAAAAGACATCAAATAGCACAATAAACAATCACACAATTCCAATCTCAAAACAAAGTCCATAAATGTAACATTATTCGTGAATATATACATTTGACAACTGATTCATCCAGTTTACATTCCAGGAGTTAACATTCACCTCCTGTGGGGTAACTCCAATTTCTGTCTGTTGGATTACAAAAGCCATGATTAGGTAACATAATTAGTGACCTTACCTATTCCATCTTTTGACTTTTCCCAGTTAGGGGTCACCATAGCGGAACTCTGGACCTCTAATGAATGGCAGTGGATTTTTACGGTGTCGAGTTGCCAGCCCGATGCGCAACCTTCAAAGAAGGCACACTCATTCGTGCACACACCTACCTGCATGTCTTTAATGTCACTTGACCACGGGGAGGACATGCAGACTCCACACAGAAGGCGCTCCAGCCTAGAATCAAACAGTCGAACCTCTTGCTGTGAGGCGACAGTGCTAACCACTGCACCACCTTGGCCTATTCAGGAAATAGTTACATTTTTATTTGGTGATATTAACAAACATCAAAGAATCCAAAATATCCACATCCCAGCCTTTAAAACATTCATCCCGTTCATTCTTTCTTTCTTTCTTTCTTTCTTAGTAAAATGGAGATTTTCTGTCCTCTAGTGATGATGTAATATTTCTGGATTCTAGTATTGGCTATACATTTTAAGTCACTGGTTGCTACATTCACAGAAATTCACTTTGGAGAGTGTAGCTTTTTAGCTGTTCAACTGCAGCTGCAGTTTGACCACACATACCTCTCAACCTGCTAGTTCAAGAAATCTGGACAAATGCAAAAATTATGGGGGGACAAATGCTCAAAAATAGGGACATATTTTAAATATTGCTCTTATAAACTTAAAAAATTTGCTAAAATAATAGGTTTTGAAATGGGATGCATTTTCTGAAGGATATAGGTATGAAATTCAAATGTCAGTCATTATATAGTGACTTCAGTCCTCAATGATTTACAAGAAAACCACAAATTTTATGAGGAACATATCAAAATTAAAAGACAAAAATCTGGACATTCTGTGAAAATTTGGACAGCTGAAACACATTCGAGCACACTGTCTTTAGCTGTTGAGTGCTGTAAATGGGGAACATGAACATTTTTTCACTTCTCTATTTGTCTTTTCTTCATGATAGTACAATGGCATAGTTGATATATTAAAATAAGAGGGAATATCAGGTGCAGGGGGTGGCTTGCCACCGTACAAAAAATGTATATTTCATATCATGCGCATTTTGATGCCTCAGTATCACATTATCAGTGTTGTGAGCTGTTGAGTGCTGTAAATGGGGAACATGAACATTTTTTCACTTCTCTATTTGTCTTTTCTTCATGATAGTACAATGGCATAGTTGATATATTAAAATAAGAGGGAATATCAGGTGCAGGGGGTGGCTTGCCACCGTACAAAAAATGTATATTTCATATCATGCGCATTTTGATGCCTCAGTATCACATTATCAGTGTTGTGAGGCCTGTCGTTATTTGTCATCATAAATAACATGCAACATCATCAGGCTTCACTTTATCAGTGTTGTGATGCCTGTTATTGTTGTCATCTATGGTGTTGTGCTATGGATCCATCATATGACCTACAGCACAACCTTTCAGACATCCTCTACTTCCTGACATCTGAAAATATCATATATATATATATATATATATATATATATATATATATATATATATAGATCTATATCTATATATATATATATAAAAAAAAATATATATATATATATATATATATATATATATATATATATATATATATGTGTGTGTATATATGGATCTGCTTCAAAATCTTGAAAGCTCATAATCTTGAAATTCAAAATCATCATTGTCTTTTGGCTGTTCCCATTAGGGGTCATCACAGCGGATCATCTGTTTCCATTTCTTCCTGTCCTCTGCATCTTGCTCTGTCACATCAACCATCTGCATGTCGTCTCTCACCACATCCATAAACCTTATATTAGGCCTTCCCCTTTTCCTGTTACCTGGTAGCTTCATCCTTAGCATCTTTTTCCCAATATACTCAGCATCCCTTCTCAGCACATGTCCAAACCAACATAATCTTGCCTCTCTGGCTTTGTCTCCAAACCTTCCAACCTGGGCTGACCCTCTAATATACTTATTCCTAATCCTGTCCACCCTTGTCACACCCAGTGCAAATCTTAACATCTGTAACTCTGCCACATCCAGCTCTAACTCCTGCCTTTTTGTCAATGCCACTGTCTCCAACCCATATAACATAGCTGGTCTAACTACCCTCTTGTAGACCTTCCCTTTCACTCTTACTGGTACTCGTCTGTCACAAATCACTCCTGACACTCTTCTCCATCCACTCCATCCTGCCTGTACTCTCTTCTTCACCTCTCTTCCACATTCACCATTACTCTGGACTATTGATCCCAAGTATTTAAACTCATCCACCTTCAACACCTCGACTCCTTGCATCCTCACCATTCCTCTAGCCTCCCTCTCATTCACACACATATATTCTGCCTTAGTCCTGCTAACCTTCATTCATTCAAAATACAGAATCCAAAATCTTGAAAGCTCAAAATACTGAAAACTCAAAATACTGAATTTCATAATATTGAAAAAAGAGAGTACACCATCACTTACAAATAAGAAAACATATTACTCTTCTCCAACTATTACCAGGGGGGCGAGCACCCCTGCACCCCCCACACCCCTTGCTACTTATATATATCAACTCCAAGATCACACTCCACAGAAGAAAATGGCAAACATACCATTATATGCTTCATGAGTACCTGTTGTAACCTAAGTCATGTTCCCTTTTAATTTGCTATACCACAACATAACTCATCTTACTGTAGTAAAGTGCGATCTTGGACTTGATATTTTTAAGTAGCTGGGGGTGTGGGGGGCACAGCCCCCCACATGAGGGTTGCAGGGCGGCTTGCCCCCCTGCTAATAGTTTGAGTAAACTAATATGCTTTGTCTTTTATTTGTTTCTCTATGTACTTCTGGTAGCATATAGTAAGTGTTGCTATCCTATAGTTTTTTTTTCAGTATTATGAAATTCAGTATTTTGAGTTTTCAGTATTTTGAACTTTCAAGCTTATGAGCTTTCAAGATTTAGAAGTGGACCTATATATATATATATATATATATATATATATATATATATATATATATATGCCAAACATACCAACATTAGTAATATAGAAAGATCTTAATTAGCAGCCTAAACAATGATTTAATGAATCGGTCTACAGACAGGTTTTGTAAGGACATTACTTAGGAGGCAATATTCATCAGCAATACACTGGTTTATTGTAATGACTCGTTGAAATTCTCCATTTGTACATGACCCCTGTGAACTGTGTCTTATTCATTTAATTTAGAGAGAGATTATAGGTGTGTGCATGTGTGTGTGTGTGTGTGTGTGTGTGTGTGTGTGTGTGTGTGTGTGTGTGTGTGTGTGTGTATATATATATATATATATATATATATATATATATATATATATATATATACATACAAGAAGCAATCAGAAAAGGTGCATGACTATCTAAAACATGTACACAGAAAAATACAACAGAACTACAAGACAGGGGTACAACGACATTTGGTAGCTGCAAGGCAAAAACAATCATCTGGTGCATGATGGTAATGGAGATAAATAAGATCACGATGCAAACAGTATGGTTTAGCATTCACGCTGAGTTGAGAAAGTCTAACTTCATTATGATAAGTGCCATCTTCTTAACTATAGTTATGCACTCACTACTCTTAGAGAACAGCCAAGTTATATTTATTTGCAATATTTACAGAGGAGTAAATTCTGACAATAGTCAATGCATGAATTGTATATCCACTAGGTACATATAAATTCACATGGAAAGGAATAGCTGAAGTAACCAGGTTCATTAAAGCACATTGCGTAATCTCAGGAAGATGTGCTTTCAATATTTTTGAATAAAAATAGAGTTTCAGCCTTAAGGAACGACATTCCAATATGAGGGAGCCATTTGACAGAAAGCATCCTAAGTGATGACAATGATGTATGGTGGCGGGGGGGGAGGTCTAGCAAATTGCAGGCTATCATTATTCCTCTATTCATAACTGCTTTTTCTAATGAATAAGGAGTTTTGAGTGGAGGGCAACACCTATCATTAAGTAGTCTATACATCAAGATATTCCACACAAACATTGTCCTAGTGTCAACAGTCACTTATCATTACGGATGGTGAAGCAGTAGCATCCCTGTGGTGTGACATTTAATGAAAACCTGCCTCAGCTAGTGGAGTTATTTCAGATTTTCTGTGATTAGGGCTAGTGTGCATTTTTTTTATATTTAAAATTTTTATTACTTTTTAATATTTTAGTTAACAGATTTTGTAGGTGTGTTTCCCCACTTATCCTTATTTAAATTCTGTTTTTTTTTCTAACTAAAAAATACTGCACTTTGTGAATTATAACATTTAGCCTCATTTATTTGCTAACAGACCAAGGCAGTCACTTTGTATAGTTTGCCCACAGATGCATTTAATATTCCAACTCCTTTTCTTCTTACCTCTTTCCCATTTCCTGCCTGCACCATGCTTTTTGAATGCCTGCATGAATCTTCTCCAGATAAAACAGACACTGTGACACTTGCCTCATTTATGTTTTCAGTATTTTTTGCACTTTTCAACAAGGTTGTAGCTCAAAAGTAGCTGCTACAGTTTAGTGCACTTACCCTTACAAAATAATAAATAAATAAACAAATAAATAACTAAATAAATAATGCATCAAAGGAAGAACATGTAAATTTTACCTGAACAGTTCATACTCATTAGTGCCTAACATCACTCCATTTCTCCAAACAATATTTCATTGTAAAAAACAAACTAAAAAATTACTTAAAAAAAGCCTCCAATGGGTAAAACAAACAAAATAAAACACGGAAATCACCAAAATGGAAAACAAAATGAGGACTACCAGTGGAAAAAGTAAAAACAGCTTTAATCACCAAAAGTTAAGCGCTTTTGACCTTGTGAAAGACCTTCCTCAGAACAAATAATTTTCATCCAAAAGAATAATTATATACCCCTACTAATTAAATAGCAACCATTCAGAAAAATAATTAACCATTCAATTAAACATTCTTAAAAAATTCTTAAACATCTTTTAAAAAAATCAGCGTTGACAAATTCCAATACTCAAACCATATCTAGAACTCAGAAAATGTAATAACATTTCATTTGCATTTGTCATAATAAGATTTTCTGTATAAAACTATTTTATAATTAACACCAGCATTTAGACCAGGTGGACTGTATGCGTTGAATAATGCCCACCACCTGAGTTCTCTGTAATCCAACTCTGCTTCTGCTTCTTTAAACAAAAGTCACACTAAATTTTATTTTGCTGTCATTGATCATGTACCTGGTAATTTTAATGAGGACAGGGATGCAGAGTTAGATTACAGAGAACTCAGGTGGCAGGTATTGTTAAATGCATACAATCCACCTGGTCTTAATGATGGTGTTAATTACAAAATAGTTTTATACAGAAAATCTTATTATGACAAATGCAAATAAAATTTTATTACATTTTCCATGTTCTAGATATAATATGGGTATTAGAATTTGTTAACGTTGTTTTTTTAAAAGATGTTTAAGAATATTTTAGAATGTTTATTTAATTGAATGATTAATTATTTTTCTGATTGGCTGATATTTAATTAGTAGGGGTATATAATTATTCATTTAATGAGGCAGGCCTTTACACAAGGTCAAAACCGCATAACCTTTTGTGATTAAACCTGTTTTTACTTTTTCCAGTGGTAGTATTCATTTTGTTTTCCATTTTGTTTTGTTTTGATCTTTCATTGTAATCAGAAACACTCAATAATGCAGCTGAAACAAATGTGTTCCTTCCATTCAGCATTTATCAATGTGCCATGTTTGAATTTTAATCTTGGAAGGACCCATTCCCCTACACTTGTTTTGTGTCATAGAAAAATTGCATTTGTTAAAAAAAAAGAATACTATAAAAGGGCTCTTAGATATGGAACAAAAGCTATATTTAAATATTTTATTTAGCTAGTTAGTTAGTTATTTGATGACTATGTAGGCATACTAATCCAAAGAACTCTTTTCAGCCATGACCCAGGCTGGCATTTAAGCTACAGAACACAACTGCATTAACAATTTTGCATTATGAATTCAAATAAAATGTGTGATGTATTTAAAATTTAGGGCAGCTAAAATATGGGTAGATACAGTTGAAAAACAGACACTTTATAATTCAAGTACCCTGCAAAGCATAATTCAAAGTAGAATCTTAAGAGCAACATTCTTATCTATTGTAAGTCTTGCATGTAGGGCATAAACTAGTCAGTCAGCTAAATCTCAGAGCATAAATAACCCAGTAGTAGTTTTATTATACTGTACTCTTTAATTACACAATACTGCAGTGGTGGTGCTGCAGTAGCATTGTCACCTCACAGTTAGATGTTGCCCGTTCGATTCTCAGTTAGAGCGTCTTCTGTGTGGCAACATGCATGAATGGGCGTTCCTTCGTTGAAGGTTCTGCGTTAGGCCCGGAAAGCCAGCACATAAAACTCTACTGCCAATCATTAGCGGACCGGAGTTCCGCTGTGGCGACCCCTAACCGGGAAAAAGCCAAAAGACACAAACAAACTCTTTAATTACACAAGCTTATCTCACAAATATTAAATATCAAAGTCATAGAATGAGCAGTAGTTAATATCCATCTGTGAACTATTACCAAATATTTAATGACACAAAATATTTAAATATTTTGTCAGCAGGGTCACTGAAGACTTCCCCAACCCCTGCACTTTCACCACCAGCTTATCAGTAGCAGCTACTGATGCAACAATATTTACAAACAAGCATTTGAAAGTATGGACTCGGTCAAGGCAGTTCCCTGGCAATTCGTGAAATTAAAAAAGGAACAAAGCTCATGCCTTGGCAGACCTAAACTGGAACTGTTAAAACAGTGTCACTTTTCTAGCATAGCCTTTTCTGTTACAGATATGTTTTATGTACCATTTTCTTAACTGGATATGTAAACTGGTAAGAAGGATTACAGGTAGGGCCAACACTAAGGATTTGTACAATTAGGGTTCATAGCAGGCCTGTGCCTAGATTCATTATATTAACTAGCATGGCTCCTTTTACAATCAGTCTCATGTGTGAATTGTTTTCAGGGCAAACAGACATGAATTGATAGCCACAAAGACACATTTTGTAGCCGGTTACATGTAAAATGTGTCTAATAAATATTACACCTTAACCTCTTTCTTTTTCTCTAACTGGGTTTCTTCTTCACCTCTTCCCTGCTCTTCTGTTCCTCTCCTGGCACACCAAACTACTTTTTCTGCCATGTTATATTACTTCCTCTCTTTTTAAATGGGTGTCTGCTCATCCATAACACAGAATGTACTAAGAAAAAAAATGTAATACAGATTTAGAGTCAGAGATAAGACAAATCATCTTTTTTTGCTTGTCATGAGATGGCTGCTACAGAAGACTTGAATTACCATTTAGCTCAGGTCGAATTTAATTTGGTAACTGTGCAAATGTAACTTTGGCACAGGTCCAGGAAAGTTTGGTTATCATGCAAATGCAACTGTCATATTTGTGTGGAATAATTGCTTCTGTTAACTCACTGATTGAAATATGCAATGCTCAGTCAAAATACATAACCTAAGGGTCTCAGACTGCTGACCCCCAAACTAATCATAGCCTTTCACATGCTGGCGAGCATAGTTAAAATAAATAAAAAAAAACACACACACACACAATTATGAGAACAGGAGCACACAGCAGGAACATTTAAATGACATAAGCTTTTCAAAACAAGACAGATGCAAGTTAAGTGTTTTTTCATGGGAAAAGAGGTCAATGACTGGAACAGTTTATCTTGACAATGCAGTGATATTAGTAACATTGTAGATCTATAAGGCAATTTATGCATTATATGACAACAAATTGCTGACTACACAAAGTATCAAAAAAGTTTAAATTTTATTTTTAGTGTTCCTGTTTTATTACTACAACACGGAACAAGGCAGGCTGCACGTGACAGTAAGAAATGCTACATGTACTGTACACTGAACAAGTGATATACAGACAGTAAATAATTAAGGCTGGATATAGGTTTATTTCTGAAAAATTGCATAGCTAAATATTGCATCATTGAATCCACTTGAGGAAATAAAGTAACAGCAATGAAAAACAATTCCAAGAGCACATTCAACTGAAAAGTTCAAAAGAATAAACATAATGTTAGTCTTCATAATGAACCTCAGTATAGGCACAATACCCACTGCACCCTATCCTTATCCCTAACCTTAACCCTAACACTAAACCTAACCCCAGCTGCAAAGCTAGCCTAATCATGACACAGCACTAAAATCATTTTCTCTAGCCTACACTCCAGCTCTAAACCTAAATTCTGTGTTTCTGCGAATATTACAGAAAATATTTTGATCAACTTGCCTTTCATTCAGCATGACCTTTCATTCAAAGGAACAAAGTGAAGGCTCACTAGGTCTTGAAAAAATAGTTTTTGATATTATTGCCTGTAATCAAATGTCCTACTTGCAGTAAAATGACATACGATATTTAACAACTGCACAACAATTCAGATGAAGCAGTTGTTTGTAACAAAAAGTCATATATCATGCAGCAGTGATTCTTTAGTATGTTTATATACTCTTTGTTACCAGCTTCCTTTCAAATGCCACATTACCAGTCCCCCAAGTATTTGGGAGAAGTTATTCTGGAGGTGGGAGTTGACCTCATACTGCACAGAAGCATCTGCTGTATGTTTCTAGAACATTCTTGTTACATATTTAAACTTCCTTTGTCTGTTCAACATTCTCCCCAACAATCTGATTTAACTCCTCACCAAGTAACACTCAAGAAACAGCTCAGCATCTGTCTTGACCCTTGTGTGCAAAACATGCAGCCACAGATCTGATAACACAACTGCAAAGTCATATATATAGTAGCAATCACTTCCAAGGGTAAAGTGCCTCCGTAACAGTCTGATGAAGCATTCAGGTAGAATGTGAAAGCGCTTACTGAGAACGTGTTATTTTTGTTTTATTGCATGTTATTTAAATAAACGGTCAACTTCTTATTGTCGTGGTGTGTCCTCCATCAACTTTGCTTTTGGACAACTGCAAAGTCAGACATCAAATTTTCACCCAAGGTGTTCTAGTACTAAGTACACATATGAGTAACAAAGTTCATGAACACAGTACTCATTATGGCTAGTGTATCAGTATCAAAGCAGTCCAATAACAATTCACAGTTCGTGTTTTGATCAAGCAAGATATTTCTTTTAATCAAGAACCTCCATGTATATGCATAATTTTCCATGTAAGAGCTGGACTTTCGTAGCACAACCAGAAAAAATCAGCAGATGACAATCTATAAAGCACTGTCCCATGGTCTCCAAGAAGACCAAATACTTTAAATAGCTGTTAGGTGCATTGGCACAAATGCTTTCTTTGTATTGAAACAAATACGCTGAAGTTAGGCAGAAGAATGCATTGATGGGGTACCTTGTCTTTCCTACTGTTCATGATTTAATGTACACGATATAAATGCACAGTTGAAATGTACAAATTATCTAAGTTGGGGACATAAAGGATGCATCTTTTTTGTTGACAGATAATGTTGTCTACTTATACTCAAGTGGCTGTGATCACCAATGTTTGCTGGAATCGTTCACTGCTGAGAGTAAACAAACTGGGATGAAAACTGTCACTTCCATAGGTTCATAGACGCATTTGTCAAGCGTATGACCTACTACCCTTCAAGAAACTTTATTGTCTAACTCTCTATTGATATTTTTTACTTTTCATAAATGAATCAAGAAGATTATTTTAGATAGATTATAATTCTCTAGCAGCATAGTCCAGGCTCACATAGGTTCATAGGTAAGTACTAGGCTACCTGTCCTTGTGGGCCATTTTGAGATGAGACAGATTCCCCTTTTATGCTTGAATTAACATATTGCATTTGGTTATAGACTGGCCTTACCCATCCTATGGTTGATAATTACATATTATCCCTAATGAGAATAAATGAGATCATGCCATAGATAATTTGAGGGGACCCATGCATCAGATGAAGCATTTAGGAGCTGCCTCTATCTATTAATAGTATGCAGGGGATTATTGTAGCTATTTTCCATTTACTTGGCACAAAACCTGTATGGAGGCTGAGATTAACAGTGCTGTTAGGGGTGTGGCTAAATTGTGCGTCATGCTATCTAAGACCGATCAATGTAGTACGTTTAGCTTTTGATAGCACTTTTAGGACTTGGTCTTGTGCTGAGCCAGTTTCAGGTACAGCTTGAAGGAAAGACAGAGAGGAGAAGGGGAGAAGGGTTAAAATTAGAGCAAAATTTATCAGCCAGTAGGTTCACTATATCTTCAGCCTCAGTGTAGGTAACAGCTTTCACAATCAGCTCAGTGCATTGCTGCATTGTGTTTTGAGACTATGAACATAACTAAAAAAATGCCTTATGATAGTCTTTGGCTTGGATAGTTATTTTAGCCTCAGACGTGACTGTGGTGGATTTTATTAAGCTCCTGCATTGTTTGTTTATTTTAGTGATGAGGGCTCTAACATTTTGGGAATTACTCTTCTTACTTCTGGTCAAAATTCTTTGCCTTTTATTATAAAGCTTGTTAATATTATGGTTCCACCATATGAGTTTGTTTCAAGGGTTTGCCCTGCACTTGTTCCTAAGGGAATGGATAAAGCTGCATCTATGCAGCTGTTTACATGCTGGCATAGTGTGGTGCTATGCACTTCTGTGTACAAAGTGGAGTTAACTGGGTTTGGTGGGGATTTGAAGCTTGCCAGGGTATAACTTAGGAGTATGTAATTAATCTTAAAGAAATGTCTCAAGGCATCTCTGGTGGAAGGGATCTCTGGTTTCAATTTTATTTTGGAGAAGACTGCTTTATGGTCAGATGTAAAAAGAAGTTATATCTTACCATAATGTTCCATCTGTGTTGTTGATCTTTACCAGTCCTTGACAGTGGGTCCGGTTCCAAACATCAGAACTGACTCAGCTGTATCTTTCAGCTCATGTGCCGTATCTTTCAGCTCGTGTGCCGTATCTTTCAGCTTGTGCTTTCCAAACTCTCAAGCTAGGCACTAACCATAATGCACCTCACAGAGATTACCTCAGATCGAGTTTGTCAGATGACACTATATAGAAAAAAATAGAAAGATTAACTATAGATAGTATAGAGACGAGGCCATATATGAGTCCTTAATGAGAAACTAGCTCAGGACTAAAGTGATCTACTAAGAGTCTTACGATGGGGGAAGGTGGGTGGGGATGTCAAGGATTGATGAAGATCAACAACAGATGGAATGTTATGGTAAGACATAGCTTCTTTATCTGATGTCATTAATCTTCACCTAATCATTGACAGTGGGACAGAATCCCCAGATACTTTAGCCTTGGGATGTCTCATGGAAGAATATTCCTAAGCACCATAGTGCCAAAGGATGCTTGACCCCTCGAGACCTGATTTAATTTGTAATGAGTGATAAAGGTATGATGAGAAGACCATGTGGCTGCTGCACAGATGTCATCTAGATAAGCTCTGGCATGAAAAACTGCTGATGTTGCCACAGCTCTTGTTGAATGGACTTGAACGGGTTTGGGAAGTTGAAGTCCTTGAGAATGATAAATGAATGTGATGCAGTCTCTATGCCATTTAGCTAAAGTAACCTTAGTAACTGGATTGCCCAAACAGAGGGATGAAAATGCTATAAATAACTAATCTGATTTTCTAAATTCTTCTGTTCTGTGAAGATAAAAATGTAGTTGCCTGTGCACATCTAGTAAATGAAGTGCATATTCCCCTTTGTTAGAAAAATTAGGGGCAAAAGCTGGTAATTGTAGCGACTGATTAATATTGGATTTGGAGACTTGTGAAGCATAAGAATTGTTCTGCTCAGTTTGTCTGCTATCACATTGGAACTTTCCAGAATGTGCATTGCTATCAGAAAGCGTCTGGAATAAATTGCCCATTGTCAAACTCTGAGTGCCTCTTGACATAGTTGGTAAGATTTTGTTCCCCTTTGTTTGTTGACATACCAAGCTACTGACATGTTGTCTGTCTGAATTGCAATTGTCCCTAGAGGGAGGGCATCTTGGAATGCTTGCAACGCTAACAAAACTGCCCTCATTTCCAGAACATTGATGTGCAAATTGGCCTCCAATTGGGACCATGTGCCTTGGACTGTCTTTCCCAAATAATGCCCCCCTACCCTATCTGGGAAGCATCCGTGGTCACTATGGCTTGGGGCTGAGGTAGGGTGAATGGTCAGCCCAAGAGAACTTTGTCAGAGTGAAGCCACCATTTATGGTCTTGTTTGCAATAGCTGGTAATCAAGACTAGGTGAGACATTGGTTGGTGTATCAGAGACCATTGGGTTGCTAGTAACCACTGCAGTATGCACATATGAAACCTCGCTAGAAGAACCAGAGTGACTGAAGCAGCCATAGAAACTAAGGTTTGAAGGACAAGTCTCTCTGGAACTCTATTGTTTTGGAAAATTTGCCTGACTTGGGCCCTGACACTTTGTAGCCTTTCTGGGGGAAGAGAAGCAATTCTCAAGACAGTATTTAAATGAGAACCAATGAAATCCAGTTGCAGAGAAGACTGCAGATTCAACTTTTCAGAATTTATTGTAAAGCCTAGAGATGTGCAAACATTTATGGTGTAATCTCTTGCCTGTTCTAAGAGACGCCTGGTGGTAGCAGTGAGGAGCCAGTCGTCGAGTTACAGGAAGACTCGAAAACCTTGAAGTCTGAGGTGAGCTGCAACCACTGCCATGAATTGGGTGAACACCCTGGGGACTGTGGTGAAACCAAAGGACAGTGCTCTGAAATGGAAATGGCTGGCTCCTAGCTGGAAGTGTAGAAACCTCCTGGAGCCTTTTTTATATTTTTATGTGGTAATAAGCATCTTGGTGGTCTATAGAGCTCATCCAGTTGCCTTGTTCCAAAAAAGGAAGTATAGATTGTACTGAGACCATCTGGAATTTGGTTTGTTGAACTGCCTTGTTGAATTGACTGAGATCCAAAATGGGTCTCCAGTCCCATGTTTTTTTGGGCACTAAAAAGAATTTTGAGTAAACCCCGGATCCTGTTTGGTCTGGTGGGACTTTTTGGATGACTCTTTTTTCAAGCAGTTTTTGAATTTCTAAGACTGCTGCTTCCCTTTGATTGGGTGGAACATCTAGAAGTTTTTTCTGGGATTTAGGACTTGCAGATAGTGGAATTTGGTAGCCTCTGGATATTTTTCCCTCCACCCATTTATCCAAAGTTATTAATTGCCAGGCCGTTAAGTACAGGGATAATTGCCCCCCCCCCCGGTGTGCCTCCTGAAGAAGGCAATCAAGCACGCTTTCAGGGATGGTGATAGGAAGTTCCAGAGAAAGATTCTCTGGACCCCTGATTCTGTGGTCCATTTCTGCCCCTAGGGCAGTGTCTTCCATTGCTTCCTCCTCTGCCCCAGGGGAAGTCTTTACCTCGTGAGTCTTGGAAAGACCCTTTGGATTTTCTAAACTGTAGTCTCCTACTCCTTTGGTTCCTTGAATAAGGCCTCTGAGGGGTGGAGAAATGTATGCCTACAGCAGATGAGGTCTTACCATCTTGCTCACTTCTGGCTAGAGTGTCTTTAACCTCTGGGCCAAAAAGGGTGGATCCGTCAAAAGGAGAATTGGCGAATGATACTTTAAATGGCTCCTCAAAGTCACACAAGCACATCCAGGAGTGCCTTCTAATGGCTATACCTGAACCCGCTGCCCTGGTCATCCCTTCGGCTGCATGTGCAATGAGCCTCATGGACGAGTTGGAGATAGCATCTAGGGTTGCAAGCTGAGAGGAAACTTTGTCACGGACCTCATCAGCCACTGCTCCTGAGAGAGTATTTGAAATTTCTTTAATCAAGTCTCTCTGTAATCTGGTAAAGTGTGCCATATAATTCAAGGATCTCAGAGCGAAGGTCATTGAAGCATAAACATGCTTCCCAAATCTATCCAACATACTAGACTCCTTGTTAGGAGGATGGATAATAGGACTGTCTTCAGCGAGTTCCCTCTTGGTGGCAACCGCTATCATCATGGTGTCGACAGGAATTCCCTTAGGCCAATGTGGTTCTATCTTAGGTGCTGATAATACGTGGTCAGTTCTCTTGTATATTGGCTCTATGGAGTTGGATATCTTCTACGCCTGCTGAGCAATCAGTTTGATAAGATCGTCAGTGGGAAGAGAGATCCAAGAAGTGGAGGGTTGGGCATGAAAAGTCTCCAGGTATACTGATTCCTCCAAGGAAGGCTGGGTGGATGACCAGCCACTCCTCTGCTTCAGGATTTACAGGATGTCCCCAAAGGAAACATTATCAGGGGGTGACCTGGGGGAACCTTCCCCTTCATTGAAGTCAGTATCTTCAGTGTAAGACTCTTCCAGGGAGTCCAGGTGCTTCCTATTGCACTTATTTTTCACAGGGACTTCCTTGGGGGATGCTCCAGGGAAGTTTCCAAAAAGGAGACCACTAAAGTGGGAGTCACCTGGGACTTTTGTGCCCTCTGTTCAGGGGGTGAGACTAATGGTAGCTCCAGTTGAGAGGAAGAAGAGATATGTCCCAACAAGGTGGCAAAGACTGAGAATCCCCAATGGATAATGCATTCTCCATAATCTAGAAGGCAAGCCCCCCCCCCCATAGAGGGATGGGAACCCGGAACCAAAATAGACTCCTTTGGAACTGGGGTTACACCCCACACCAAGGAGACCGCCTCTGAAAACAGGAGCCTGGGTTGACACTATAAGAGATGAGGCACCAAGAGGCATAGACAGCTCTGAAGGAACCGAAAATGTACCATGCATCTTGGACCCAACCAGAGACTCTCAACTCCAGGAGGTTTCCAATGCCAAAAGCTCAGAGATACTCAAGACAGTTCTTGGAACCAAAGACAAAACAACTACCTGAACCAAGTCAGTTGGCGCCAGGAGTGTCAGAATCAAAGGCTCATCTAGAGTTGGAGGAGGAGGGTATGAAGGGGTCATAGGATGGACAGTTTCAATGCTGGTTTGGCTCAGAACTGAAGATGATTCTCTCACCAGACATAGCTGATCCACTAGTCTCATAATATCTGCTTCTGACAGACTCTTACTAGACCACACTGATGCAGTGGAGGGAGATCTGGGCAGTTTAACTTCCACAAATGGGATATCTCTGAAAGTGGCCACAGAAGGGGAACAGGAAGTTCTTGGGAGTTCAGGCAGCCCCAGTAGTTTAGGTACTGGTTGATCCGTTGGTAAAGATGTAGAGGTTGTTGGCTCTGAAGCAAATATAGTCGTGTAGACAGGTCCTCCTGTGCTGATGAACTCTTTGGTACCGAGGAAGTTTTTAACATATTTGTAGTTGGTTCCAAAGACCTTGGAACCGAAGATGATCTTTTCTTTGATCCATGGGAAGAAGAAGACTCCAATTTTCTCCATGGAACCAGAGATGGTCTCATCAAAGGGAGATTTCAGAAGCCCTTTCAATGTTAATTTATTTTTTCTCTCTGTCAAAGTTCGGGTAGAGAACCCATGACAAATTGCACAATTCTCTTGTAGTAGGTGAATCCTATCAAGACAGTACACACACAGGGTATGTCCGTCTGAATTGGGCATTTTACCCTTACATTTTCTACACCTCTTGAATCCTGAGGTGCCCTTGGAAGGTTTTGTGGGAGAAAGTGTTTCTTTTTGGTCCACCATAATCAATGGTAAGGAAAAGGAGCAGAAAGATTTTTTTATTTTTTTTGGAATAGAAAGGGAAGATGAATGAAATAAAATAAAATAATACCAGCTATGTTGTTAAGAGATACCTTATTGGTATTAAAGGAGGAAAAGGTTTACCAATGATGATAAAGGACAGATTACCAATGGTAACAAAAAGGAAGAAGGAAAGTTAATTAGTAAGGAGGAGCGCGTAGAAGTACTAAGAATATAGGAAATTGAGAAACGAGAATTTCTAAGAAGAGCTTGAAAAATTGAAAAACACTTACAATTAACTAGCCAAAGCTCGAGAAAAGGAACAAATGTGTCTGGTCTGCGAAGCAGTAAATGAGATCTGAGGTAATCTCTGTGAGGAGGATTATGGGCAGTGCCTAGTTTGAGAATTTGGAGAGTGCAAGCTGAAAGATATGATTGAGTTGGTTCTGAGGTTCAGAACTGAACCCACTGTCAAGGACTAGGTGAAGATTAACAACATCAGATTAAGTGATGAAGATTTTCAAGGATGATGCAAAATGCTCACAAATTAGTAAGGACAAGATCCAAGATGTTACTCCCTATAGTGGGTACTCTGACTAATTGTTCCAGGGCATTTGTATTGACAAAGTCCAAGAATCTCTGTGCTTGTGCTCCCATGTGGTATAGGTTTCCCTGTTTATAGCTGGATAGTTTAGATCCCCCTAGGAAAAGATCAGGTATTTCTCTAAAGCCTACACAATGGTCACCTCTTTGTAACCTACAAGGAGCAGAATATAGTGTCATTTTCTGAACACTTTTTGAATAGTTCACATTTTCCCATCCTGAAATTTCTATAGTGAAGAATCTTTCTACACTTTCAAGTTCTTGCATTTAGCTTGCTCAAGACCATTAATTCAACACTTTATTCAATACTACGTTGGATCAGTGAGGTGGAATATGATACACGGATATCCATAGAGTGACCAAGTAGAGCTGTAGCTAAATCACTTGGCACCCTGCACATTTCCCAAACTGGCACCCTCAATCAAAATGTTGAGAGAAAAAAGTCCTCTCAGAAGTTGAGAACAAAACAAATGTACGTTTAAGTGTAGACTTCTAATAGCTCCTTGCTGCAGTTACTAACTTATAAAAACATTATGTAAACAGCTGTAATATTTGTTACAGCTGTTTAAATGAAAGGCTTGCACTGTACTCATCCAGAATCTGCAACTCTTCTGAGATAGCGATCACACTCTTAACAACTTGCACCTTGGAATGCTGCCCCCCTTCGCCCCACCATAGCTACAGTACTGTGACTAGACATGCCATATGGAATTGAATGGATTGCACAATACGCATTTCTGACTTTGGTAGACTGACTCTTTAAAGTCAAAGCTGTCAATGTTTAAATTGTCATGTACTATCCTTCATAGGTCTTTCATTATGGTGTCATGTTTTTTTAAGATTTAGACATTTATTTGTGATTGTAATTATTGTCCTTTTAGCCAAACATCATGACTATATATGCTGACATTAAAATTGAGGTGACTATTACTTTACTACATGTATATCATTTGTAGACCATATGTTAAGCAGTCTGTACTCATCAGCATGTTTGGTTATTCAAAGCAAATTTGCACTTTTATATGTGAGAAGAACAGAAGAAAAGGAACTGAGCCCCAGTACAGATGTTTGTGGAGCATTACTGCTGACCCAGCATTTTATATACTGAGTTACACATGGATTGACATTTAATTCTTGTCATTTGTAAATCATTCACTTATGTGTGTGTTACTGTCAAAAGCCTTAGCAAGGTCAAGATAAGGAGTATGCCAGATCTTTAATAAGTGCTGCTGCCATTTCTTCAAAGGATATCATGATGTTTAACAGAAAACTACTTTCTCTTCCCATAATGATCTATTTGATTCCATATCTAGTGAAGAGGATTCCCACTGTCATTCTGGTTAAGACACCATTATGACTCTCTCCAAGGTTTTACATGAGATAGCTGTCACTCTGATGAGTCTAAAATTGTTGGGTCTGATAAGACATCCTCTTTGTAAACTGGTACCACTATAACCTGTCATAGGGCAGGAATTTGTCTACATGCTAACATTGTGTTTAAAATGACCAATAGGGGGGTTGTTACGTATTATTTGATTCTGTATAGAGAACCACCAAGAGTGCCATCTGTCTTTAAGGAACCTAAGTTTTCAGTTTCACATGTGCCTGCAGTTGCCAGTTATCATATCTGCAGTCAAATAACTGATGTCTGTCGTTGTCTCTGTAGCATTCTGGCACATTTCTTTGCTTATTGTGAAGTCTATGCTAGCTATTTCTGTAAGAAAATTCAGTATATCTTGTGAATGGGTGATTTCATCATTGTTTATTTAAAGCACGTGGTGGTGCAGCGGTAGCATTGTCACCTTACAGCAAGAGGTTCTTCCATTCGATTCTCGGCTGGTGCGCCTTCCGTGTGGAGTCTGCATGTCCTCCCCATGGTTGAGTGGCCTTCGAAAGACATGCGTGAATGGGCGTGCCTTCATTGAAGGTTGGGCACCGAGCTGGCACCTCAGCACCGTAAAAATCTACTGCCAATCATTAGCGGACTGGAGTTCCGCTGTGGTGACCCCTAACCGGAAAAAGCCGAAAGAACAACAACATTTACTATTTTTCCATTCATCTTTTAGATATATTTAAAAAAATGCCTTAGTACTGCTTCCAACCCTTCAGACTAAGTAGAGCTCATAGCTTGATTTGAATATTTGATAATAAAATAAGTACTTTCAGAAAATTATTTAATCTAGTCTTGTCTTCATTAGTATGATACTTTTCAAAACTAAGTAGTGTCTGTTTTTGTTCCGTATGTTAGTTTTCTGATTTTTTTAAATTTAATTGTGTATTTGTCTTTTACAAGTATAAGTTTATAGTATCTTAGTATTCATTGACTGTAGCTTCATCTGACTTCTTTGGATCACTGAGAATTCTGTCTCAGTCTGTCTTCATAATTATGTCATTTTGCATCATATATTCCACTGGTAAAGTACAGGAATGGTGATCTATTTATGACTGACATATTTTTATCTTAAAGTAAAAATGATAGCATGATCTGTGTCAATTACAAAATGTATAACTTTGGGTGAAGGGCTGAAAAATTCTAGGTTTGTCAGTATGATACCAAAGATATTGTTATTTCTAGTTGGATTTTTGCAGTATTTGCTCCAGAAGCAGATTCCATTTCCAACAATTATTATGAAATCAAAGGCCTCTAGTGTTACTAGTGTTTCCATTCTAAGCTCATACAATATTGCTGCTCAGGTACAGGAGTTTTCTAACTATTGCACAATACTAAACAATCTGTAAGCCCAAAGAAAAAAAACAGAACCAAGTATGGCCATGTTTTCTTTTTTCCTGACTTGCTCAAAGCACATAACCAGATCTATTTACCTTGACTAGCTGGGTGCCTGTAAATCCAAAACAGCCAAATAGATGTGGGTTTATTTCCCAGTTGTCCTTTCATTTGCACTACATTTGTGCAAAATGATAGTTATTCAGCATGTGTTAACAGCTAGAAAGTACTTTCCAGACAATAGCCCTAAATCTAACAGATTACTGTCATCGTGTGCCACAACACTTTTCAGGTAACTACATCCGATAACATCCGTACAATTGTATTAAAAATGATAAAATACCTTTTTTTAGTTGTTTCCATCACTCCAAACTCTAGCTCATTTGGTCATTTAGGCACTATAAACATTATACCATAATTTGTAAACAAACTGATTGTTTGATGGTTCTGACCTGCTTCAACAGTTTTTTTTGAAACCCGTCTGGGGTTTTGCCCAGTCTGCCAAACCATGGTACAATTTACTCCCTGCTTCATTTCCACCTACCCTACATGCCTTGCTCCACCCCTCTTCTGCCAGCAGTACACATCTTTCTCACTATCTAAACTACTAGAGTGCAGCCCATTACATCACTGCCCTTAACCTGAAACACATTTTAACACATGCACACAGTACAACTACCCTTTAGCAGCATTGTTCAACGTTTTAATTCTCACCCAGTACATGCTTGAAACTTTCTTTAATACAAATCCCAATAAAGCCTACCCAAGACTTACTCTAAAAACAACATATCTCATTAGTGCATATTAAAAGGCAAATCACACTAAGTTATATTACAAAATAGTATAAGCAAACTCACAATAAAATTGTCACTAAACTCTATGATCCCTCAGCTTACACTACAGAAAACAAGTGACATCCAAAGTAATATATGATGACAAGAGAAGCACAACTAGTTGTCCAACATTACCTGCGTAAAAAATACCTGTACCAAGCTAAACCTGTCATCTATCGTCAAATACGTAAAAAAATAAACTTTAACCCACTCACATTCATCTCATCCCTCAAAGAATGTAACTGGCATGCTCTAAAGTACCTCAGTCTAGATGACGCAGTTGAATTTTTTAATTCTACCTTCCTGAACATTCTTAATTACCATGCCCCCATAAGATTTTCCAGAACCAAAGCACAACCCTCCCCATGGCTACAGAAAACCACTAAGTCAGAAATGAAAAACAGGGATAAAGTCTGGGAGCACTGGCGCAAAACCAAAACCCCCGCAGCTAGACAGAAATTCCTAGAACTACGCAATAGAGTCAAAAAGCTAATAAAACGGGACAAATTCCAATACAACCAGTCTGCCCTAGACTCCTCACAACACAGCCCCAAACAATTCTGGTCCTCCATAAACTCCATCCTCCATCAAGGTAAAGTCAGTACCCCACCTCCTAACATCCCTCACTCCTCAGAAAATATTGCTGCCTCATTCAACACACACTTCACCCAAACCATACTATCACTAGCTAAACAACACAACCCCCCTCCCCTCCAACCCACACCTTCAACTAGTAATCTCCCCACTGCCTTCTCTTTTTCTCCTGTACCTACCTCCAACATAAAAAAACTCTTAACTAAACTTAAACCCACCAAATTAGCAGCAGACAACCTCCCAAGTGAATACCTACAAATCGCAGCTGATGCTCTGGCCTACCCAGTATCCATCTTGATTAACCGATCTCTGTCAGAAAGTTACGTTCCCACATTGTGGAAAGTCTCACATATAATTCCCCTCCACAACGGTGGACCCTCTGCAGAACTAACCAATTACCGCCCCATAGCTATTCTCTCTCCACTCTCCAAAATACTAGAGAGATGCATACACTCTCAGGTCTCACACTACCTCCTTACTAACAACCTCCTTTCCAGTACTCAGCATGGTTTCCGACCAAACCATAGCACCACCACTACCTTACACTCCTTTACTAACACTATCCTTCAGCATAAAAACAATGGCTATCTCTCCTCTGCTACCTTCCTAGACCTATCTAAAGCATTTGACATGGTCCCACACAAACAACTTATCTCTGTCCTCAATAACCTATCCTTCTCACAATCAGTCACCAACTGGTTTCAGAGTTACCTGTCTGACCGCCAACAATCCGTTGTATGGCAGAATGACATATCTCCCCAACTACCTGTCTCCATAGGGGTTCCCCAAGGATCCATCCTTGGACCCCTACTTTTCTCTGTTTACACCAATAATCTAGCCTCTGCCACCAAACATGGCACACTCATCCAATACGCAGATGACTCATCCATCATCTGCTCAGCCCATTCCCTACCCAAACTGCAAAAAGTCACACAGGAAGCCTTTTCCTCTGTTGAAACATGGTTATCCGATGCCCAATTAATACTCAACCCAAACAAAACTAAACTACTCATCTTCCAACCCACCAAACATACTCAAAACAACTCTCACTTTAACATCACAGCAAAAGACAACACCACTATATACCCAACTGAACACACCAAATTGCTAGGAGTGGAAATAGACAATAAACTAAAATTTGACATTCACATATCCATGACCATAAAAAAAGTCCACAAAAAACTAGGAGCATTATATAGAAATAAACAATTTCTCACCAAAGCAGCAAAGATTTCAATAGCAAATTCCCACCTTATCTCCACCCTACTTTATGCCTCTCCAGTATATACCAACCTAAGGCAATGTGATCTAAACAAGCTAGAGACCTGCTACAACAAAATCGCCAAATTCGCCACAGGGGCATCCTACCATAGTCACCACTGTCTCTCACTTGCTGAACTGAGCTGGCTTGAACTCCCTCACCTCCTTCACTGGTATCAACTCTCACTCGCGCACAAACTAGTAAACCATCCATTAAATGTCCCATCCCTCCAGAATCTACTACAACCCTATCGCACCACCAGACCACTAAGATCCAGCAACAAAAATCACTTGCAGATCACTAAAGCCAATAACTCTGCTGGTGAAGCACTATTCTCTTGTGCCATAGCCAAATTATGGAACTCACTCCCACCCACAATTACCTCCGTACCATCATGCACCAACTTCAAAACTTTATTAAAAGCGCACCTAAAAACATGCTGGCTATGCCCTTGCAACTCCCACTCTAATATCATCCACCCCATCCAACTACTACCTTTTTTCACCTCCACTAACTACCTTGATGATAGCAAGCTCAGATGCTCATAAGCCTAGTACTTATTATACAGCAGGAACTTCTCATTGTTACATTTGTTAATGCCTGTTATATACTTCACAGATAAAGATTCTAGTTGTCTACTGATGTACTATGTTCTTCATCTGTAAATATGTTGTAAGTAATTTCTATGTTAAATTGCTAATCGCTATGTAATCCAGTGTAACTACTGTCTGTTTATTTTACTGTGGAGCTTTTCTCCCCGGGCCTCTGCTGAAAATGGACCCACGTCCAGTCGGACACTCCCGGTCAACAAATTTAAATAAATAAATAAAAATAAAATAAATAAATTAAACCTAAATTAACTAATCATGTAAACTGATAAAACCTAATGTGAACCTGCTACTTCATTAGAAAGGTATACATGCTATATAAAATTATACTTTAAACATGTTTTGAAATTATGTAAATCATAGCTCTCAACCCTCCATCTTCAAAATGAGGAACACTAGCTCTCATAATGTGGAACAAATGGGCAAAATGTGAAACACGTAGTAATGGCTTACTAACAACTTCAGCTAGAAAGGTCATAGGATGGTTAAAATATGTTGGTTTTACTTATAAAGAAAATATTTTACTGAATTAATATGATTTATTTCTATTTACCATGGATTTCAATTAAAAAATTCCTAACGCTGAATGTGTTAACTTCGAGGAACATTAACTTTTTTAGACCCCAAATGAGGTACGTTCCTCGTAATGAGGTACACTTGAGAGGTATGATGTAAATCTACTGCTCTAGCATATTTAAAGTGTATAACTTAAGTTTATTTGCACTGTTTATTGCTTCTCAGCCTGGTTCATATCTGAAAAGGGTCTCTGGACCAATACACTTACCTGGTTACCAAATAGTAAATAAAATAACAATAAATAATAAACCTCTCTCTCTCTGTCTCATTTACTCACGCTCTCTCACTCTGTTTTTTCTCATGGGTCACAGCCAAATTCTAGAATGATCCCTTAGACTGCCATCACTATCCACTGAGTTTACAAGGCAAAAGGGGGAATAGAAGTAGAGTGTCAGTTCTTTCTTCCATATTGCACATGTACTCACTCACACCTATGGACAATTTAAAGTCACAATCCACCTAGTGTATATCATTTGAACGAAGGAGGAAACTGGAACACCCAGAGAAAACCCACATGAAATTTTCTACTCTAACTTTTCCCATCAACAGCCACATTCCACTTTAAAAAGGCAAGCTATTTTTTCCCTCACACAAACACACTCACAAAAACACTCAACCTCACTTCTGTTGCTGTACCAATAAACCCTCAAGCATTTAAATATAATACAAATGACCTATTAGTAATAAACTATATACCAGTACAATACAAACTGAAGAAACAAAATATATACAAACCTTAATACTAAAATCTTATTGCCATCATAAATGTAAATCTCAATTACTTCCAAAATATGGAGCAATTCACTCTAGCCCAGGATCTGTCATGAAAAATGCTATCTTGAACAATTATAATGTTCCTTTACAGTGCAAGCCTACCAGGATAAAAATAAGTCATATATACAGGCATATATAGTATTTGCTAAAAATAACAGACCTGTACAGATGAATAGTTCTCTACACCCCAGATATAACTGCAGTAACTAAAAAGCTGACAATATCAATATTTTCTACAAAAACACACTACACATCTCCCTTCCCCCACATCCGGCCAACTTTCCCTAACTCAGAAATGTTACTAACCATGCTAAAACTAAACACTCATAAGACAATCACAATCGGGTGTGTGTGTGTGTGTGTGTGTGTGTGTGTGTGTGTGTGTGTGTGTGTGTGTGCGTGTGTGTGTGCGCGTGTGTGTGCGCGTGTGTGTGTGTGTGTGTGTGTGTGTGTGTGTGTGTGTGTGTGTGTGTGTGTGTGTGTGTGTGTATATATATATATATATATATATATGTGTGTGTGTGTGTGTGTGTGTGTGTGTGTGTGTGTGTGTACATATATATATATATATATATATATATATATATATATATATATATATATATATATATATATATATATATATATATATATATATATATATATACATATATATATATGTATATATTAAAAACATTGCTAAAACATTGGAAGATATTGACTACTGGGCGTCCTCAAAAATCTATCATGAAAGTATGATACTTGATGATGTTAATATAGATTGGCAAACCAAACAATCTGAAAATCCAACCAAAAATACCACCCAGGTAGCTGGATTAATCTTCCAGTACTGATACTGCAGTGCCACCTAAGGGGGGGTGCGGCACTCATGAGTGTGCCTTCCTTCAGATGAGAGATTAAGCAGAGGCCCCATATGCCTATGTTAGTAATAGCTCAGGTGGGTTTAAACGATCCCATCTACATACCTAAAAACATAAGGTAAGTTCCTTCTTGCCCGGCCAAATTTCCCCCAGTCAGTATTAAGGCCACCTTGGGTCTCCTCTGAAAAGAGGCTATTGGCCTACATTACATTAACAGTAATTACATGGTAATCAAGTCCAAGAGTGTAGGAGTGTGAGTAGATAAATAGGGAAAAGTGCACGCTTTTAAGCTGAAGGCACACTAATATCCTTTCTATAAAGGTCAGCCATATCCTGTTCTGTATTATAATTCTCCAGTATAATGCATTGATTAAAGTCTGGAAATACAGTTATTGCATCATAGGGTACCACTCAAACTAGCACCAGTGTAAGTCACCAAGTGAGTTATGGACAGGGGAGGGTGGTGCTCTAGCCTGGAGGTCTTCTGTTATACAACTCCACAATTCATGCTAACAAAACCTCTGGGAGGAGTCACATTAGCTTCCCTCTTGAAGCTCCGTAAAGTTTTTAAAATTAAACTGCATGAACAGACGATAAAGAATCCATAGTCTACTGTCCCATCAAAGATCTAGTAGGAATAAAGGCAATGCAGCTGGTGAATCTAGGGCACCACCAAAAAGAAAGAAAAGAAAACCCCCAACTTATCCCCCATCAGTGAAATAAGTAACTCCTTAGAAGTGAGAAAAATGATGTTGACATTTTATGAGGTGCTAACAGATTAAGCATCTGTTGCCAACCATATACAGGTCTGTTTAATATTTAACCATGAGAATGGAGAATTAAAGGAAAAACGAAATCCAGCATGTCAGCATGTATTGTAAATATGCATAAAACAAGCCACAAAAGTTCATCTAAAAATCTTTCAGCAAAATAGAACAATATGTAGAGTGAGTAAATGAGAGCATATTAATAAGGTGAAAACACAAATACCTGTATTCTTAGGTCCATAGTGAGGAGATGGTCTAGTATTAGGTTTAAGCAGAAACCATAGAAAGGAGGAGATGGTCTAGTGTTAGGTTTAAGTAGAAACCATAGAAAGGAGAGGAGAGGATATCACTGTCCCGTTTCTTTAATAGCTTTGTAGGAAGGAATATTGCAAGTGCTTGCAGACTGAAAAGCAATTTAATATGAAGGACCATCTTAATCAAAAACAATCTAAAACACAGTTATCAAAATACCACATTACTAAATCCCCAAACAATATGGCTTGAAAGACCGTTTTAGTTAGGTGCACTGTGCAAGCTGGGATCAGAGCCAGTTGTACCCTAGATATCTAAGATGATACTGAATATAACAATAACTGAAGTGGACGGTATAACCCAGAGCAGAACCAAAATGCCCTGCTGCAAATACCACTGATTTTGTAATCTTAAACTTGAAAGCAGGCAGATTCTGCCAACAAGATGAAATGGACTGAATTCACTGGCTGCTAATGTTAGAATTCTGGAGAAAAAAAGATATCAACAGCAAATATTGTAAGTTGTCCTGTAAACCCTTACTCTGAACTTTGAGAAGATTAATATAAAAAAAGGGACCTTGCAAAATAGCCAAAGGCTTCAATGTCAAAATATACAGGAGTGAAGTAAGCTTATTTTCCAAACTACACAATATCCTTAATGATATGTCATTGTTACCCTCCATCTTATCTAAACTTCTGATCTGCAAAAAAGGTCTCCTTAAGTAAGATGGCAATTTCCTTTTTTTACTTTCATACAAGAAGATGTATCAGCTATACTGTACCTCCACCTATCTAACTTTTTACATTTGTTATTGCTTAAATGCATCTCATGGAAACAGATTGCATCTAAGATCAAAACCTTGGCTTGCCAATAGAGCCCATGGCTGCATGGGGTTTGGCTTTAATTGCCTGAGTTTGCCCATAAAGACTTAAAAAGTAAAAATGCTTGGGCATTCAGTAGCCATGTAGCTGAAACAGTGGCATGACTTTAAGGGCTCGTTTGCATATATTCTATGGACCTCCACTATAGGGCATTTATGGTTTTACACAGTCAAGACTTTAGCTTTGCTGAGTCTTTCTTGTATTTTCTAGGAAATGGTAGATGTGGAATTGGAATCTATGAGCTTGATTCTCCCTGTTCTCCGTGCAGACTATCAAAACGTATTTCTACATCATTTTGTTGTTTCTGCATCATTCAGTTGTTTCTACAGCAAAAGAAATTCCACTTCTGCTTCCACTTCTACTTAACAGCTGTCAGTATTAATAGTTACTGTCTTAGAATCTGAGATAATTCTAGGAAGTTTTACTTTCAGCTCTTTATGTTGAGTTTCACTGGGCTGGTGTATATTTGCAGTCATCAACTTAAAATCCTATCTAGCTTCAACGATCAGGTGAATTTCTGAAAATGACTGAGAGATCTTAAATGGAAATCCATTTTAGTACTATTTAGGTTTGGCAAGCAACAGGCTCATGATGCTATTAGGTGTGCCACATTAAGTGATGGTAAGAAGCAGTATATTTTTTCATTCACTTTAACACTGACTTTTTATTGACATTTAGATACTAAGGATTATAGTTTGTAGAGTAACTCAAACACATAAATTAACCAAAATGTTTATTTTGCATAGCAGTTGCATAAAGTTTTGAAGATTTCTAGATATGAATCTATCCCAAATGAAGCATTTTGAAAAGTCATTCTGGGCACAGTCAGTCCACACTGACTCTCTTTGACTACCATGATGTCTTTTCTTGTGGATATTATTGCCTGGTCCTTCAAATCAGATCAAAAAAGGCATCATAGGAAGAACATGACTCCAGGCAACATAGCTCTAAAGTCTACTGTGACACACAAGACCCTGTAGAACCACAATATGGCAATCAGGAGCAGATATTTTTGCATCAATATTGCACTTAACTTACCTTTTAAATCGGTTAAGTTTTGTGTTTGCTCTTTATCTGAAGTTAAAGCTATTACTTGAAGGCATTTTTTATAGTCTGCAGTGTTTTTTTATATTTTCTGTGCTGGGCATAGATGTTCTGACCAGACAGGGCCCTCATTTTATTGCAGTATTAATAGCTCTCTTCTGAATTTGAAGCTACACCTATAAATCGATTTGAGTTTTGCAGTGTTTATTGTATCGCTGAACTCTTAAGTAGATTATCAGCATTGCTCATCCAGTTCTGTGCTGCAGTCATCATAGCCAGCCTTGGGTATAGGCCAACTAGGTGGCTGCCTAGGGCTCAACTCTAGCAGGGATTATTTTTTGGTATTTATTTTTTATTGTAAAGAAATGGTTTCTTTGCTACCAAAAATAAATACCAGAAAATTGCCCCACATGGATGAAGTTCTGTGGGTTTTGCCTTTGTTGGCCTCCTGCTCCTAATGCCCATAACCTCCAAAGACACTGAACTGGGTAGGTCATAGAGGGGACAGAGGAAGAAATTAAAAAAATTCAAAAGCGACAGTCTGATGCAAAGAGAAGTTTGGCCATGGTGTGGGGTAAGTATATACATGCATTTTTTATTGCTACTTGCAGAAAACCTGATCTTTTGGATGACTGAGGGCTGGTTAGACATCAGCTGTTCCTGGTTTTGCAAAACATGCTTATTTTACCACATAAAAACAGACATTTCAGTCTAAGACTCCATATCCTTCAGAAAATGCATGCTAGTGCACAAAATCCATTCTATCAATTTTCTTAGTTTATAAGAACAATATTTAAAATCTGGCCCTAATTTTGCACTTTCAACTATTTTTGAAATTGCCCAGGTTTCTTGTGCCAAGATGTTAAATGGCATGTCCCTCCTATATTTTTTTCATTCTGGTAAACCACTGAGGATTGCAGTCAGTTAAACATGGTAGACATTGTAGTTCTATGCTTCTATCCAGAAAATGTTTCTCAATGCAAAATCTGTTGTTTTACATAAAATGGTGTCCTGTCTTTGTGAAAATATGACTAATGTCTGCTTTTTACTTATTATTCTGACTTTGCAGAATTGCTGTGATTTGTTTAAGGAAGGGGAACTTGGAATACTTCAATGTGTAGCTTCTGTATCCATGGAACAAACCTGAAATGCAATTTTTGGATGTCATGTTTAATTATAAATGCTGGATAGATGTAGAAGCTGTCTGTAGAAAGTAACTGACCCTCTTGTTTACTTAGTTTTAAGAATCACTGGCTAGCTTTGCTACACTGTTGCACATTTGCAGGATTGCTGTCATTTATGTGAAGCAGCTTGTAATACTTTAATGTGTGGTTACTGTTTCCATGGAACAAAGCTGAAATATAAGGCATAACTTACTTTAAACATCCCGCACCATTTTCTCACAGGTTTGGGAGAGATTTACAATGACTGTTGGCGAGACAGAAATGCCTATATGCAGCAAGGAGACAAAAGTAATGAAGGATATGACTGACTAGAGGGCAGAGGTGGGGTTTGCTACTGCTTACCCTGTGGAGTGTTTAAAGTAAGTTTTGCCAAAGGCAATAGGTGACTATGATTTTTAATTATAACTGCAAATGAAGATCTGTCTACATAAAGTATCTTACCCCCTTGTTTTCTCATTTTGTACAGTCACTATCTAGTTTTGCAGGACTAGTGTACATTTGCAGAGTTAACATGATTTCTGTGAAAAGCAACTTGGAATACTTTAATGTGTGGCTATTCTTTGCATGGAAGTTGACAGAACTGGAATACAATACATAGTCGTCATTTATCAAAAACATGTGAAGTGCATACAGAAGTAGCTACAACTGCTGAGTGGGATTTGGAGCTGAATGTTGAAAGACACTGATCTCTTGTGCTTCAGTTTAAACAATCACCATCTGGCTTTCAGGACAAGTATGTATTTGTGTGAAGTAAGATGGACTAGTGAACTGGACATTTGACATATACACAAAGTAGCTATAACTGTTAAGGCTGTCTGTAGAGGACAATGACTAGTTAATTACTGTTGCTTGCTCACTATTGTGACTTTGCAGGATTAACATGAAACATGTGAAGCAAATTGGAATACTTTTAATGTATGACAACTATTTTTGTGAACTACATTACACGGCCATCCTCTTCTATGTTCAATTCAGACATCTGTGATATTAGTAGCTATAGCTGCTTGTTGGGGGTGGGGACTTTCTGGATAAAACTAAATTACTCTTTTGTGATTTGCTCAGTTTAAGTTCTCTGTCAAAACAATATGGCATAAGATGCATTGCAGAACATCCAGACCTTCACAGCTTCTGGGGGCTTGTGGTCCCTGTGCACCAAGGTTGCATAAGTCAATTTTGACACAGGCATAGCAGTGGTGTCTGCCTTGAGACACACCTAGTCTAAAACCAGCCCTGCTTAGAGGTGTACACAGAAAGTCACTAGCACCTATGCAGGGAGCTGGTGATGATGGCATTATTTCCTTCAACTTTATCAGATTCTATCAAATTGAAAACGCTTAGTTGATTATATAATTTGCTATTAAATTTAGCCAATGTGATTTCCGTCTCATATTTGTTTTGTTTGATGTTTTCTTTGTTGGGATTCATGTGATATTCCTTTATCACTCTATTTCTTCAACTTTACTCCCAAACCTCAAAGGTCACTATTCTTGTGTTGGTCTGGGGACTCTCCTCACAAACTTTAGGAAGGTGCACAGAGGGTCAACTAAGCTTTTACTGGAGTAGCATACTCTCTAAAAGTAACAAGTTGGAAACATTACTGTAATTATTATTTTTTTTCATTTTCCTCAACAGTCAAACATCAGATGCATATACAGGTACCTGTTTTTTGTGGGACGTTAAGAAGCATTCCATTTATGTATGGCTGACAGCAAATATGTTTTATTTGTTCTTCAATTTTGTACATGTCTGACATTAGAGTGCTACACAGATGGTCACTGTCTTTTGCGTGTGTGTGTGTGTGTGTGTGTGTGTGTGTGTGTGTGTGTGTACACACACACATATACACGCACATGCACACACACACACACACACACACATATATATATATATATATATATATATATATATATATATATATATGTAGGTCTACTTTACAAGACCAAAATCCCACTTACCCAACTTTCATAATTCCAAGACGAAAAAGCCGACAACCACATATCATCGACTTCCCAGAACACCGACTTTCCAGGTAAGTAACTACCTGGCCACCATGCTCAATTTTGCCCCTTACCCCTGTGGTAGTGCAATCTTGGAGTTGGAATATTTAGTTGGGGCGGCAAAGCCCCCACATGGGTGGGATTAATTTGCATTGGTTTTTATTTATTTTGTAGTTTGGTCAAGCAGTTACTTACCTGGAGTGGAAAGTTGGTTTTCCTGGAAGTCAGTAATATGCAGTTGTCAGCTTTTTCGTTTCAGCATTATAAAAGTCCAGTAAGTGGGATTTCAGTCTTGTAAAGTAGACCCGTGTATACATATATCAGCATCAGTTTCAAATATGATTTTGGCCATTTGTCCCTTAATTTTCATCACAATTTAACAGATGGTGATACACAGAACATGACTACCTTTTTTAAGGTAGTGTAGGGAGGCAAGTACTATTTCTTGATTTGATTTATGAATCGACACATGCATTTGTATTCTATGTTTATCGTGCACTACTATTTAGTTAACTTTGAGCATTAATCTTTGGATACAACCAATTTCCTTCTTAAATACATATGACTGAATTTCTTTCTTTATGGATCATTTTTGTTTACGCCTTCATTGAATCAAAGGTTTGGAAAAAAACACTAAAACACATCTCAATACATTTATTACTCCATGTCTTCTGGGTGCCTAGAGGTCACTAGATTGCCAGCTTAATTTAATTATTACAGTGTAGTTTTGGTCAGTTAGGGTATGTTAAAATGATTCTGGGAAACCATTGTTGAAGAAAAAGACAGAAGTTTTCCCTTAATCATGATTTCTGTTCAGGCCATCATTGGATGAGTTAAAAAAATATAAAATACACATTAGAGTATCTAGAACCCCCGGCTTAATACAGTTATTTCCACTGCAGTTATTAGTGTAGTCTTGGTCAGTTAGGGTGGGTTAAAGGGATTCAGGGAATAAACAAAGTTTCAAAGTAGGACTGAATTTCTTCCATCAATCATGATTTTCTGTTCAGGCCTTCACTGGAGGAAAAACTTGTTTAAAAAATGTAAAATGCACCTCAGAGCATCTAGATCCACTGATAAATTCAGTTGTCTCATACATGTATAAGTAGAGCATTGAAATGTATTGAATGAGTACAGGAAAAACTGAAGAGTAAGAGAAACTGTGAGATAAAGGAAGTCAAAAGTAATCTGGATGGTAAAGGTGGAGTAGGATGGGGCACTGAGTGGTGTGTGTGTGTGTGTGTGTGTGTGTGTGTGTGTGTGTGTGTGTGTGTGTGTGTGTGTGTGTGTGTGCGTGCGCGTGTGTGTGTGTGTGCGTGTGTGTGTGTGTTTGTGTGTGTGAGTGATGTGTGTGTGTGTGTGTTTGTGTGTGTGTGTGTGTGTGTGTGTGTGTGTGTGTGTGTGTGTGTGTGTGTGTGTGTGTGTGTGTGTGTGCGCGTGTGGTTGGGGGGGTGCTGTGGAGCCCTTTCGCCTTTGAGTCACCGTGTAATTACTTGTAGCTAGTTGTAAGATTTGCATCTGGTACTATTTCACTTGTGGCTAACTAAAGTGTGTTTTTACATTACAAAAACTGAGACTGCAATTCCAGTGCAGAAAAAAGGTAGCCTGGTCTGTCTGAGTTGGGATACACACAGGTAGGCTTAAGTAAGAATTACTTGTTGCAGCTAATTGTTTTATTTGTTTCTATCTTTCACGTTTGGCTAACTAAAGTGTGTTTACATTAGCTGGGACTGCAGTTCTAACGGGAGTAGAAAGGTAGTCTGGTCTGTCAGAGACGGAAAACACACATGGAGGCTTAAAGTTAAGAATTACTTGTTGTGGCTAGTTATTCAGTTTGTTTTGGATTATTTTTTGTGGCTAACTAAAGTGTGTTTTTGCATTAAGAAGACTGGAACTGCAATTCTTGTGGAAGTAGAGAAGTTTCCTGGTCTATCCGAGTTGTGAAACACTTGAGGGGGATTAAAGGAACTATTACTTGTGGTACCCAGTTCATACCTTTTCACTTTTGGCAAACCAAGTGTGTTTTTACATTAAGAAGACTGGAAATCCTTTTCCAGAAGCAGTAGTAAAGTCGCCTGGTCAGTCCACGTTGGGAAACACATAGGGAGGCTTAAAGTGAGAATGTTTCATCAGCCGGGGGGCTTACTACAGACTTAGTTGTTTGGTGTTAATCTGAACTTGACAGCTACTTTTGCTGTGCTTTTACATTAAGAAGTTCCAGGACTATCCATCTTGTGGTAGAAGTTGTTTACCTGGTCTTCCTGAGTTGGGAAGCTTTCTGAGGATCTCAAATTGTAGTCGTTTATTGGCTAGAAGGTACAGGAGTTAATTGTTAGCTTTTTCCTGTCTGCTATAAATTAGATGTTTTTTATGGAATTGTTCAACAATACTCTGTATAGTAACAAACATATAAATCAAGCAGTTGGGACTTTAAGCTGTTACATAGAAAGACTTTGCATGGAGCTAAGCTTAAGGTAGCTAGTTATCACATCACTAATATCAGATCATAGCACTAACATTTAGCCTTAACCCTAGTCATCACTCCAGTGATCCCTGCAAAGCCAAGTCCCTAAACCATAATAGTCCAACCCTAATATAGGTCCTGACAGCATGGATTTGGAATTTCCTAAAGTCACTGTGATCAGCTTGATAGATACGGGCATCCTGAGACAATGTAACATTGTCTCATGAACTTCGACAACCTTTTAATCCTTAACAAAACTAACATAGTATGCAAGAGATGTATATATATATATATATATATATATATATATATATATATATATATATATATATAACTTCTTTACAAGAAAAAGTCCTCAATTACAAACAAGATTGTCAAGAACAGTCACAGACACTACATCTTTCTCACATAGCTCTCGCCTCTCACCACAGAGATACCTTCTTATGCTGAGGCACTTAAAAGAAACCTCTTCATACCTCAAAGATTTCCTAAGCTGTCAAACAGCAACACATATCCTGAGCAAACATTAAAGCACACACCAAAAGCTACACCTAACACCACACATAAGCCTACACCTAATTATACCAAAGAACAAAACCATAAGGCAAGCAAACACTTTTCCTAGTACTCTTGACAAGGGGATTCTATTGTAGGGCAAAGAGATGCCTCTCTCACAAGGCTGGACAAGGAGAAGTTAATGGTTAGTTGCCTATTTCAAGCATGGATCTGCAATATCACACACAAATTGATGTCACTGCAACACAGGTGCCAAGTATGGTCTGCACCTGTCTCCCCCGGGATTTCAGATATTGGCTAAAATGTTATCCACCCCTTACAGCCTTGTTTAGGCAATATCAAAATGACAAAACTAGCAATATTGCAAAAAAAAAAAAAATTCAACGCAGCCTTGAGGTGTTACTGCTCAATGCTCAGAGCCTAAACAAGAAACCACACACCAGCCAAGCTCTCCTTAATTTGTAGAATGTAGCTATCACCAAGACTTGGTTTGAAGCTGCAGAAAGTACTCCGGGCAGGGAAAGGCTACAATGCCTTCCACACATTTAGACCAACAGCAGCGCAAACAGGGGCTAAAGGTATAAGTGTCTTGATGTACATTAGCAACAAATACAACTTCAGATTGGTTAAAAAGAATGATGCCCTGGAGTTCATCCATGTCCAAGTCTCAAAAGACAAGGATCCTTACCATGTGCTGGCCACCTATGTGTCACCCTTTATGATCCACAAAGCTCACAACTCTTACCTACACTTACTAGAGGCACTCAACCATCCAACCAAATACACTTTTCATTGGAGACTTTAACTACCCCTCAATAGAGTGGGAAACATACGCTGCCTCTAACTCACAGGCACAACATCTTCTGGACTTTATCAACGCAAACACCCTGGACTAGATAGTGTGCACTCCAACCAGAGGGTCAAACATATTGGACCTAGTACTCACCAAAGTGGTAGAGCATAGCACAGCCTCCCCACGCGCACACACACACACACACACACACACACACACATACACACACACACACACACACACACACACACACACACACACACACACACACACACACACACACACACACACACACACACACACACACACACCTGAGGTAAGACAACAAAGTTATCTCTCTCAAAATAAAAATCAACCAAAAAAAAAAAAACAACTAAACCTGAAACAGTGAAGAATTATTCTAAAGCAGACTACATTCTATTAAGCAACAGTTTGTCAAAATTCACAGCTCCCACAAACTACCTATGCAGAATTACTTACAGAAACCCTATACAAGTATGTAAATGGCTGCATTGAAGCTTCTGTACCTACCAGAAGTAAGCCCAGACCTAACACCAAAAACAAACCCCACTGGTGGAAACCTTTCCTTAGGATATATAAGAAAAGAAAAAAAAGCCATGGCCAAGATCAGAAAGAGCAATTCTCACAGAGACAAGAGCTCTCTGATTCAACTAAACAAGAAAGTAAGAGGTCTAATTCTGGAATTTATAAACTCCAATGCCCTGGATGAACTTATCCACACCCCCACCAGGGACAACAATATCCTAGACCTAGTCATTACCAACATGAGTGACAGGTGTTCCACACCTGAAGTCAACTCCTCGTTGGTCCGATCCGACCATATAATCACCCTTGATATCTACATCCCGCCCCCACCCCCCATTAAGGAAACCACAGTAAAACATTTCTCCAAAGCCAACTTCATGCTTCTTAAGACAAAAGTGGTGAACTTCATGACACCCATGCAGATGGACAATACAGTTACAACTGCTGAATCCTACAAAAATGCACTCTATAAGCAGTTACACGAGTGCATGGATCGTGCTATCCCAAACAGAACCAAGACACTATCCTCCAAAGAAAGGAAGCCAATCTGGTGGTCTCCTGCCATAAACAAACTGTACAACAGAAGGAAGAAACTGTTGCAAAAGCGAGTAAAATCCCATGAGTGGGGGAGCTCCCTGGCCAGCCTCAGTAAGAAGCTGAGATCCCTTGTAAGATCCTCCAAAGCTAGCTACGAAAACAAAATCACCACTAATTCCAAGGACAACCACAAAGCATTCTATAGCTATGTCAAGAATCTCGATGGCAACACCCAGATCGGCTCTGAGTTACAGCACAAAGGCAAGAAAATTACAGAACCAACTGATATTGCCAACATCCTGGCAGATAGGTTCAGTGCTAACTTTACCCCCCTCTCACCCCCTAAAGGGCCCATATCTATACAGGAAGAATGCAGAGTCCCTGTAATCACAACGACGCAGTTAAAAGCTGCACTCTCTAAAGCCAAAAACACATAATTCATGGGACCGGACAACATCCCAGGCTGCGTTTTACACGAACTTCAGAATGCACTGGCTCCCCACTTAAGCACCATGTTCAATAATAGCCTTGCATCAGGCATTGTGCCCACTGAATGGCACACAGCAACAGTTATCCCACTCCACAAAGTGATCCTGGGAACTATCGATCTATTAGCCTGATGAGCCTAGTCTGCAAGGCCATGGAATGTATCATCATGGAACTCATAAACAAAGACATTGGTAACCTCCAAACTCTGGATCCCACCCAGTTCGGGTTTGTGAAAGGCAGATCATGCCTCCTGAACCTGATCGACTTCTTTGAGGCAGTCACCAAAGCCATAGATGAGGGTAAGGTGGTTCACACAGCCTATCTTGACCTCACCAAGGCTTTCGACACCATCCCCCATTGTGGAATTATAGCTAAACTCACTAAACTAGGTATAAATCCCTAAATCACAAGATGGGTTGCCAACTGGCTCACTGACAGAACCCACACTGTAAAAGTTGCAGACTCCAAATCTGACCTCAAAGCAGTGACAAGTGGAGTACCACAGGGTTCCATCCTGGGACCTCTCCTGTTTGGTATCTACTTCTCTGAAGTACAGGCTAACACAGAAGGCCTCTGGCTAATGAAGTTTGCAGATGACTGCAAACTAGGAGCCATAGTCAAGTCCCCAAATGATGTGGACATCCTACAGAAGGGCCTTGCTGAGACTGATGCCTGGTGTCAGAGCCATGGCCTCAAGCTGAATGCCAAAAAGTGCAGTGTCATCCCCTTTGGTAAAAACTCTGTACCCATGAACTACCACAAAGGCAGCAATCTTCTTAACACCAAATGTGTGATAAGAGACCTTGGGACCCAGGTGGACAGTAGTCTCTCCTTTGATAGTCACATCGCCACAGTAGTCAGGAAGTCCTTTAACGTGGCACACATCATCATAAAAGGGTTCTCATCCAGGAAAAAAGAGATCATTGTTCCCCTCTACTTGACACTCATTAGACCCATTATAGAGTACAACGCCCCTTTTGGAATGTACCTCACAAGACATCTGCAGCAGCTGCAAAGGCCACAGAAGTACCTCACAAAGAGGATTACTGGCCTCAAATAAATGCCCTACACTGACCGCGTCAAAAAACTCCAGCTTTACTCTGTAGCATATCGCCTACTCCAAGGTGATCCCTGCCTAACATATAAAGCTATGTCAAACCCACAGCTGTTGGGCATGCTACACCTAAAGAAATCCCAATCCCTCCAAGCTACATGATCTAGGGACCTAAACCTTGTCACCACAATAAACAGGACATGCTGGAGGGATAGATTCCTGTCCCAGAGACTTCCCATACTCTGGAACAGGCTACCCATCTATGTCAAGCAAAGTTCTTCATTAGCACTCTTCAAGAAAAATCTTGATGAGTGGATGGGAAATAGGAAATACACCCCGGGGATCACTTCTGTGTCTCTACTCAACAGTGGCACAGAAAAATAACTTTCTTGGGTGGCGTAAGCCAGGGAAACTTGTTGGCTAGGCTTATGTAGGCCCTTGGGCTGATAGCCTAGTCCCTACCTATGAACCTATGAACCTATAATGAAGTCCAACTAGTCCAATTACGAAGAGAGGATAGCATCTCAGCCTAAGTACAATCACATGATCTTATTCACTTATGTCAGGAACCTTAAAGTTAACACTCAGTAGAGTGCAAAACTGGTGGAAAATAGCACAACCTTCACTGACTAGGGTGACATAGTGAATTTACTGGGTGATTTATTTAGCTCTACCTTTACCCCGCACTCCCCCACTCCACCCATTCCCCCACTACTCCCTGAGAAATCCCTTCTAGCATATTCCGCCCCAAATATCAACAGTGAGCAGGTCCTGGTGGCCACTCAGGTATTGCTGACAAACTGTCAGAACTAGGCATGAATCACTATGTAACTTGCTGGCTTGCTGGCTGACTGACAGATAGGACCCAAGATATCAGGATCAGTGAGACCACTTCCACCAGGAAACTGGTCACCAATGGAGTACCTCAGGGTTCTGTGTTGAGCCTGCTACTGTTTGTCATCTACTTCTCGAAAGTAATGCCTAATATCACAAATATACTGAACCCACTGATATTGCCAACATCCTGGCAGATAGAATCAGTGCAAACTTCACCCCCCTCTCACCCCCAAAAGGGCCCACAACAATATCGGAAAAATGTAGTGCCCCAGAAATCACAGATGTACAGGTGAAAACAGCCCTTTCAAAAGCCAAAAGCACAGTGTCAATGGGGCCAGATGGTGTCCCAGGCTGCGTCTTGCACGAACTACAGAAAGAACTAACCCCCCACCTAAACACACTGTTCACCCTCAGCCTCTCCACAGGCTACGTGCCCATAGAATGGCGCACAGCAACGGTTATTCCGCTCTACAAAGGAGGGGCCACAACTGACCCTGGTAACTATCGCCCCATAAGCTTGACTAGCCTGGTCTGCAAGGCTATGGAGCGCATCATCAAGGAACTCATTAACAAAGACATTGGGAACCTCCAAACACTTGACCCGACCCAGTTTGGCTTTGTTAAGGGCAGATCATGCCTACTAAACCTGGTTGACTTCTTCAAGACAGTCACCAAGGCCATAGATGAGGGGCAGGTAGTTCATACAGCCTACCTTGACCTTGCCAAGGCTTTTGACACCATTCCCCACTCTGGAATTATAGAAAAACTGACCAGCCTGAACAGAAACCCCTACGTCACGAGATGGGTTGCCAACTGGCTTACAGATAGAACTCACACGGTAAGAATAGCGGGATCCAGGTCCGACTCTAAACCAGTCACAAGTGGTGTCCCACAAGGCTCGGTCCTGGGACCCCTACTGTTCAGCATATACTTCTCAGAAGTACAGGCAAACACAGGAGGACTATGGCTAACCAAGTTCGCCGATGACTGCAAACTGGGAGCCATAACTGACTCTCTGGCTGACATGGACATTCTCCAAAAGGGCCTTACTGAGACGGACACCTGGTGTCAAAGTCATGGTCTCAAGCTAAATGCCAAAAAATGCATAGTCATCCCGTTTGGGAAAAACAAAACACCCATGAATTAGCACATAGGTGGCAGCCCCCTTAATACAGCAGAGGTAATAAAAGATCTGGGGACCCAGGTAGATAGTAATCTCTCCTTTGGCAATCATATTGCCAAAGTAGTTAGGAAATCCTTTTATGTAGCCCATCTAATTACTAAAGGGTTTGCATCTAGAAATAAAGAGGTTATAGTGTCCCTCTACTCGTCACTCATCAGACCCATCATAGAGTACAATGCCTCATTTGGGATGTACCTCACAAGACACTTCCAACAGCTGGAAAGACCACAAAAGTACCTCACCAAGAGGATTACTGGCCTCAAACATATGTCCTATGCAGCCCGACTGGAAAAACTCCAGCTGTACTCAGTCGCATATCGCTTACTCAGAGGTGATCTCTGCCTGACTTACAAAGCCATGTCCAACCCAAAATTGATGGACATGCTCCACCTAAAGAAATCCAAGTCACTGCGAGTCACTCGCCCTAGTGAGCTAAACCTCGCCACAACAATAAATAGAACATGCTGGAGGGATAGATTCCTGTCACAGAGACTCCCCATGCTTTGGAACAAAATTCCTAACTACATTAGGCAGAGCCCCACACTAACACTCTTCAAGAGAAACCTTGACAAGTGGGTGGGTAACAGAAAATACACCCCTGAGATCACTTCATTGGCTCTTCTTGACAGAGGCTCAGTTAATTAATCAATGGGGCAGCTTAAGCTGACACACTTTGGCTAGGCTTATAAATGCCCTCGGGCAGATAGCCTAGTACCTACCTATGAAACTATGAACCTATGTCAAAGGGCTCTGGTTCTCCAAAATTGTGGATGACTGTAAATTGGGATCTATTGTAGATTCCCCCTACAGCAGCAATATCATACAAGAGGGTCTAACACAAACAAATGACTGGTGACATAAACCACAGATTAAAACTCATTGCAAAGAAATGCATTATAGTGCCATTTGGGAAACCGTCCATCCAAGCTAATTACTCCATCGATAAAACATCCCTAAAAGTTGATCCAATAGTTAAGGATTTAGGAATATATGTACACAGTAATCTGGACTTCAACCAACACATAGCCAAGCCAGTAAGAAAATCATTCTATGTCACCCAGCTCATAAGCAAGAATATGGCATCCAGGTCTGAAGGAAGGTGTAGTACCACCCTACTATACTCAGCCCTTATCAGACCCATCATTGAGTACAATGACCCCTTTGGCATTTACCTAACCTGGAAATTGCACCAACTGGAATGCCCTCAAAGGTTCCTCACCAGGAGAATACAGGGTATTACTACACTGCCCTACACAGATCTCCTTAAGACCCAATCTCAGTACTCAGTCTCATGCAAGTTACTGAGAGGCAATCTATGCCTTGCATATAAGACATTGTCAGATCTACTTTTGATTGATCTTTTGCACACTCAGAAAACAAACAGCACCAGAAACTCTAGATCCAAGGACCTGAACTTTGCCTGCGGCATAAATAGAACATGCTGGAGAGGCCAAAATGTTTCTCAAAGGATTCCCACACTGTGGAATAAACTCCCAATCTACATGAAGTAGAGTTCATCCCTAAGCCTATTAAAAAAAACATTGATCAATGGTTAGGAAATTGCAAGTTCATCCCCAGTCTGGCCCCCATGTCTCTGAAGGACAGAGGTCAACAGTAAGTAAATTAATGCAAAACGAATGTACCCCCCCTGCATCTCCCTTAGCTACCTCTTTACTAACATACCTCATCATATATGCGTCCAAAGAAGAGGACAAAACTGGGTGGGGTTGCACAGCTAGGCTTTTAGAGACCCTGGTGGTCATTAGCTTGGTATGAACCAATGAACCTATGTTAAGAAGTACACTTTATATGAATCAGTAACATAGTACATTATCATTCTGCATGCTTAACATGAAATGGTCTTCTTGAGAGGTTGGCATAATGGTTAAGGTGTTTACCTTACAAACATAAGGTGCGGGGTTTGATGCTCGCATGGTATAATTGGCTAGGCTGAAAATGGCCCACAAGGGCAGTTAGCCTAGTACTAATCTATGAACCTATAAGAACTGCAAAATATTGCAACTTACATTTTAACAGGATCCAAAGAAATTTCTATGTTGCAACTTACTGGACAAAATACTGAAAGCTGCCAATGTAATTTGGATGCATAAATTATATTAAATAGAGAATATCAATCACAAGCTCTATAGCAGAAAGAAGGCTTTTAAAAGATGCAGAATTCTTTAGGTAGTACTCATGGAAATTCCAGCCCAACACCTATCAGAAAAAGAGCACTATAAGAATAGAGAAACACACTTTGAAACCTGTATTGCATTAACAAGGCATTGAAAACATGCAAAAGAATTCAGAGACTCACAATATTTAGTGGGATCATAAAAGCATGGTATCTACTTACTTAGATGAGCAAGTGTGATATTAATTAGGTGAGAACAGCAACATATATTGTAATTAAAGGGCAAATTTACAGAGAAGCTGTTCATGCAGACCTATTCTGCAATAAAATACTTCTACAAATATACATTGACAGCATAATCCAATTCTACTCCTCAGACCAGCTGTTAAAATTATATATGCGTTTTCTCTACACAGCAGGGTAATAACATGACAATTAAACCAGCAGTCATAAATCAGGGCAGAAAATGAATAAAACCTGAATTTCCTTAAGCCCTTCCACTGTGTTTTACACATGTGAGTTGTGATTAAGGTAAATGAACAGTCATTTGCTTTATCAACTTAGGAACAAGCCCTGAGGTTTACAAGTGAAACAGTAGCTAGGGCAGAGCATACGTAGCAGTAAGTGGAACTTCTCAAGTCAGACCATAGTGTTGCATTTGAGGTAACATGCAAAAATAACTTGAGTTATAAATGTAATAACAGCACATCAAGGGCTACCAGTGTTAGGAGTCTGCACTCGCCAAAATAAATGTTTATTCATAAGTATGGAGATTTTCCATAGTCTGTAGGAACATTTTCAAAATACTTCTGTTGAGACCGTAAGCCAAGAGTAAATGTTGTTAAATTCATGTAATGCGCTGGTAAAAATGCAATTGTGCACAGTGAATATGAGAGGATCTTTTAGAACTGTAAAACACCGTAATTCTTTCATTTCTGAAGAAGACAGATACAACTGCTGTTTTGCAAGTTGCAAGTTACAAGTTAAAATATTGCAAAATGATAGATGTATTTACAGGGTGGAAGACATTGGATAAATTCATCAATTTATTAAGTATCAGTATAGTTGTGTAAGTAAACTGACCATAACAGTAGATGTCTGAATGATCACTGCTGCAGTAGCCTTTGGGTTATATCCTGCAAGTATATAACAGCCAGGCATTTTCCAAAGCTTCAGGGCATCTTCCATGCACCCAAACCTTTAGTCAGCTCATACTGAGCAAGGTTTGTATGCCAAGCCCTTCAGAGCTTTCATGCCAGCAGACAAAGGGAAGCAGAGCCCTGAAAGGTCAATGATAAGAACACCAAAAAATAAAAGTCCACACCCTGGCATAAACAATACACCAAGAAACAAGGGAGATGGAGGGAGAGAGCAGCTACTGCAGCAGTGATCATTCAAACATCTACTGTTATGGCAAGTTTACTTACTCAACTGTATTATGTTCTTCATATTGATCACTGCTGCAGTAGCCTTAGCTATATGGGTACATTATCATACCTTACAAATTTTGGGAGGCAGAGGGGGAAGAGTCCAGGAGCCCCTGAAGAATGGTCCTAGTAAAACCTGACCTGGACCTAAAGAAGGAATCAAGCTTATAGTGCTTTGTAAAAGTATGTACCGAGGACCAGGTTGCTGTTCCTAGAATACCTCTAGAATCCAACCTTTTCCAAAAAGCCATAGATGAAGTCAGGGCCCTGGTACAGTGGGCCTTGACCCTCCCTGGAATGGTTTTGTTGTGGTGAGTATAACAGCAAGTAAAAAACATAGACAACAATTTGTAAATAGTATGCTTTGACACAGATTGTCCCTTCTTATCTTCACAAGAAATGAGCAATTGATCAGAAGATCTGAAAGATTTATTTCTGTCAAGATAGAACCTGAGTTATCTGTGGACATCCAAAGTATGAATTTGTGGACATACAAAGTATGCATTATCATTTCTCCCCCATTTTTAAGTTCAGGAGATGGATAGTTTGACTTAAAGTAAACTTGGATACCACTTAGGCATAAAAGAAGGATTAATTCTCAAAGAAACCCTGTCCCTGTAGAAAATGAGGTAGGGTTGACTCATCATAAGAGCTTACAACTCAGAGACCTCTCTTGCAGAGGTCAAGGCAATCAGTAAAACTGTTTTGCATGTTAAGAAAATTAAGTGAGCCAGATTATCTAGTTCAAATGGCGCAACCGTTAGCTTCTCTAAGACAAAAATTAAGATCCCCAAGGTGAGGCAACTGGTTTTCTTGGAGGACTGGTTTGAAAACCCCCTTTCAAAAACATTTAACATGAGAATGCACTGAAAGAGGAGGATCCATGGCAGACATGCTGAAATGGCGAATAAATGAAGCTTGATGGAGGAGTAAGAAAGGCCGTAGAGTAATGCACACAAATGTTGTAAAACTAGAGAACAACTAGCCCTGAGTGGCTGCTGGTTATGTTGTTGGAATCAACTACAAAACCTTTTCCATTTATTAATGTATGATGTTCTAGTAGCAGGCTTTCTTGTCTCCATTAATAGCTGATTTACATCTTTAGTAAACAGGTGTCTAATGGGAATTAGGATTCTATCACCCAAGCAATCAACTGAAGTTTATTTGGAGGTCAAGGTTTATCAAACACCTCAATCTTGTGTGAGTAAACCCATTCTGTGAGAAAGCTTGCGGTAATTTCCCCAGGACATTTCCAAAAAAGGGGAGAACCACCAGGAATTTGAGGATTTCCTTCTCAATCTTCAAAGGTGCCCTGGATATCAGTAGAAGGGATAGAAAAGCATACATGATTATTCCTTTCCAAGAAAAAGAGAAGGTATCTCTCTTCCAGAGCATCTTCCATGGAGTCCAAGAGCAGAATCTTGCTAGCTGATTGTTCAGAGAGGAGGCAAATATGACTACTTGAGGAACTCCCCACACATGGATCAAATCTTTAAAGAACTCCAACCTAGTTTCCATTTATGAGGGTGTTTCTTTGCCCTGACCTCGCCTGCCACACGATTTTGCTCTGGCAGAATGTAGGATGCTTGTAGAGTGAGACTGATGTGAAGCTATATCACATAACAATATGGCTAGTTTGTGAATGGGGTACAACATGGTTCCTCTTTGCTTGTTGATGTACCAGATGGCTGTGGTGTTGTCTATAATGACTTGAAGAGGTCCTGGGGACCAAATATGATTCAGAAAGTGTTCAGTGGTTTTATCATGGCAATCATCTCTTTTATATTTATGTGCTTGTATCTGTTCTTGGTTTCCCACACACTTTGCACTTTTATCCCTCCTGAAACTGCTCCCCAAGCAAAGTCTGAGGCATCTGTGGTAACTGACTGCTCTGGAACAGGAAGGGAGAAGGGGAGACCTAGATTTAAGGATATCTGCTGCCTACATGAAGTGATTTCCCTTCTGACAAACTGCAGCACTAGGATTCAAAAGGACAAAAAATGTTAGCGCTGGGACCAAAGAGCCAGATACCATTGTATCTTTCTCATATGAAGTGTTGCTCGGGGTGTCATGAGAATCATAGATGCAATGAGACCCAAAATCCTGAGGTATTCCCTTGCAGTGACCAAGGTCTGAGTGGTAAACTTTAGAAATAGTGAAAAATTATATCCGCACGTCTTCTGTTGGTTTCTTGTTGTTACTTGCATTTGCATGCATGTATTGTGACCAACTACTCTTATTACTGTATTGTACTAAATACAATGAATACACCGAGACAAACTGCTTCAGTTAATATGCTTTTACTATTACATTCTTCTTTTGGGTCTACAAGCATGCTATACAGATACTATCAGCTCTCTATGGCAAATTACCAAAGCTTGTTTATACACAGTCATATTTATACAAGTCTGATATTTTTTTCTCAGTCTGATGTATAACAGTCTTCCTTTGTACAACAATGTTCCTTTGTATAACAGTTTTCCTTTGTTTCCTTGTCCTTCGTTCTTTGTAGTTTGATGATCCATGGAAAGACTTCTGAAAAATAAATGTTCCAACATTATTTTACTGATGTTCCTCCTTATCTTGTTGACGTCTTCTGGCCATAGCTATTTTTACAAAGTTTGTTTCTCAATAACATACTCCTTTTTCTGCATGGATGCCAAAATCTAATTAAGCTCTTTTTGTCAGCACACTTGTTCAGCATTTTATACTATTTCTAAATTAACTCTTTATATTTCATTTTGCTCTATATTATTTTTGCAGCTTTTTTCCAAGCTAATAATCATGCTAACAACAGTTTAAATGGAGACATAATACTATTTCTCTTACAGTTTCCCCTTCTTATATATTTTGAGGAATGGACTAAACTTCAGTTAAAGAAAAGACTGTTAGCAGGATTCACGATTGCTTGCACAGAGTCTAAGAGTCATGTAAGACTCCATGCAGCCATCGCGATCCAGGAACAGCCCGAAATCCCGTGTAAGAGACAAGCTAAAACGTCTCTTAGACGGGCAGGGCGTGGATATGCTAATTACCTCACTTGCAGCCAAAAGGCATGCAAATGAGGTAGATTAGCGATCCACAAAGCTGAAACCAGCCCGTGTAAGAGTCGTGTTAGGTGCAGAAATGTACTCAGTTGACAACTGAGTACGTTACTGCAAATAACACAATGGAGCCATGACAGCTCCAAATAAAGTGTGCATATGTAGCAGGCAGCATGCCAATGGCCAAATATGTGGCCATTGGCATGGTAACCCAATGCAAACATGAAATAAAATAATTTTTTTTTCGGCGATCGGCGATGTTTAAACGCAGCGCAGCCCCGCGCAAATGGGCTGCGCTAAATAAGACATAAAAATAAAGGTTTGAAACCCACAAATGTGGGTTTTATGCAATGCATGGACTTGCAATGCAGGAACTAGCAGACGGAAAACAACATGGCCACCGTCTAGTGGTTGCTAACGGGGGAAGCTGAGTGTAAGACATGTAACTAAGCATTAGTAGGCAATCCTATGTAGATGAGTGGTAGGATAGTGAATCACACTGTCACATAGCAAATGAGCACATTCCGTGTAGTGTAAGAGTTAGATAAGGGGGAGTAACAGAGTAGGAGATAGGTGACATCACAGGGGGAAATGTCAGGAAGAAATCAAGCTCATTGGAGCAAAGTGGTATGTGAAAGATGTCAATCACACAGCATAAAAAGAGGAGTGTCAACAGATAAGCATGGGAAAGTCAAGAAATGGAAGGTGTACACTGTAGCCAACACCAAAGTTTTTTGCTGTGCATGCATGCACGCATGTGCGCACTGGGAGGCGCGAGTAAGACAGAGTGCGCGCGTGTAAGGCAGAGTAAGCATGTAGGAGCCTGTGTAAAGATCTATTAACCTGTTTGCGCTGGTGTGAGCACAATCTAACCAGAATAAGCAGATTCTAGTCCGTGTAAGCATGTGTGCGCGCGTGGTAGCCACTGTGAGTGTATTTTCACTGGTATGCGCGCTGCTCCCCCCTGAGGAAACAGAGAGGAAAAAGTAAGCAGAAGAAATAGTAGGAAGCTAGCAGGAAATACTGGTAGAGCTAGCAGGTGAAAACAATTAGAAGCAGGTAATTACACAGGCAGAATACTAGCCCAGCCCAGCACTTAAAATACTGCAAACAGCATTGCAGTATGTTTCTCTCAAGAGGCACTGCAAGACAGGAGTAAGCTAGTAGAAGTGAAAACTGAAAAAGCTGCACTCAGACCAAACATGCTAGGGGCTGCCATAGCTGTTATAAGGAGACATAGGAGACTTGCTGATGGTGGTGACAATGCAAATGCTGCCAGACAACCCACAGTGAGGAGTCGGAGAGGAGTGCACAGGCCCAGGGTCACCTACCAGGGGTTACATGAGCTGGAGATAGTGGAGCGCTATAGAGTGGACAGAGACCTCCTGCAGCAAATTGTTGAGCTGTGCAGGCCACGCCTCACACACAGAACCAACAGAGGGGAACCCATCCCAGTGGAAACCAAGGTATGTGTTGGCCTAAGAATACTAGCAACAGGTACCTTCCAGAGACCAACTGGTGATATGATGGGGATATCACAGGCATCAGCCTCCAGGGTACTGCACCAGTTCCTGGATGCCATGTCAGCACATGTCAGTGAGCATGTATATTTCCCCAATTCCCGTGAGGTATTGGCCAGCAATATGCGTCTCTTCCATCAAATAGCGGAATACCCTGAGGTAGTGGGTGCAATAGACTGCACGCGCATATGCATCAAAGCACCAGCCGGCGAGCGGGGTAGGGCCTACATTAACCGTAAGGGCTTCCCCTCCATCAACTGCCAGGTCGTATGTGATGCCCAGGGCATAATAATGAATGTGTGTGCTGGCTGCCCTGGGAGCTACCATGATTCCCATATCTGGCATTTGACGCAGCTGTACAAGACATTTGCCAATGGGGACATCCCACATGGTCACCTAGTGGGGGATGCTGGATATGCACTGGAGCCGTGGCTGATGACACCCATCAGAAACGCACACACACCTGAACAAGAACGCCATAATGAGGCACATGCACAAACACGTAATGTAATAGAGCGTGTGTTTGGGCTGCTCAAGTCACGGTTCCAGTGTCTGGACACATCTGGTGGAGCCTTGCAGTACTCACCAACTACATGTACCCAAATTGTCATGGTATGTGCTATGCTACGTAATATGATTCTGCGAAAACAGCTGCAGCAGGACCAGCATAGGGCCGGGACAAACAGCCCCCCACCATTGCCAAGGCCATCACAGGCAGAGCATGACTCAGAGGAGGAACAACCTGAGCCTGCCCCAGTAGGCAGAAGGAGGCGTGCCCAGTATGCCCTGGTCTTGGCAAAGAGGCAATGCATAGCACATACACTGGCTCAGTAGGAACCCTGGGAATGATACCCCTCTCTGACTCACTCATATAGTAACAGGGACACCTAACATGACACAACCTGCTCTCAAACATGTACAGGGAGTGTAGTATGTGCATCCAACAGAGGCAGCCCTGCAGCACCACCTGAGGCATGATTGCCATGTGTTAAGCAATGTAACACCATCTAGTATATGCAAACATGAAGACCCTGCCTAACATCTCACCCTCACCAAGCATGATGCCACACTATGAAGACAACAAGATCAAGTACAATAATTAGCTGAAGTTTTGCTGTTAGCAAGGGGGAACAAATGGCTGACAGCCTGGGATGACATGCTGAGCAAGACATGATGTCCCACCTGCTAGGGATGGCAAGCACCCAGCACACCTGGCTGTGTGGATACTGGCAAAGGCTGTTGTCACCCCCACTGTGCCTTGAATAGGTAAGGCTGGAAACACAAACCCACCACCATAGGTAGCACAAGGGATAACAACCTGGACGTAATGCTACCCAACACCAGAAGTCTAACCTGCAAGGTGCATGCAGACCAAACCCACCACAGCATGGAGAATTGTAATATCTGTTCTGTAACAGAAACCTGGGTCAAGGCCCAGAAGAGCACCCTAATACTACCAGGTTATGCCTCATACCATGCTCTACAGCTCCAAAACATAGAACACACTACAATAGGAGTGTGGCTATCAGTAATTGTCAAGGATAACCACACCCCCAGGTTGGTACCACAGCAAGAAGCAGCATGGACTATCCACGGGCAAGTAACAGTGGCTCAAACTGCGTCCCTGTTTGCAGCCTAAAACAGACCACACTCACAAACCCAGGAACCCCAGCCAGCCTTCCTGAAGACACTGCAGAGTATGAATGTCTCAACAAATACCAAACAAGGCACACACAAAGTATGACATAGGTGGCAATCCATTATGTATGGAAGATGTAATCAGGGACCTAGGGACACAAGTGGACGGTAACCCGTCATGTGACACTCACATTGCCAAGGTGGCCAGGAAGACCTGCTATATTGCCCACCTTAATATGAAAGGATGCACATGTAGATCAAGAGAGGTCACTGTGCCCCCATACTCTGCCCTTATCAGGCCCATACGTGACAACAATGCCCCTGTTCGGATGTACCTTACCTTACACCTGCAGCAGTTAGAAAGACCCCAAATGTACCTCATCAACAGGATAAAGGGTCCAAACATTTGACATCTGCAGCCTGGCTGAAGAAACCACAGCACAATTCACAAGCATACTGCCCAGTCAGAGGCGATGTATGCCTGATGTACAAGGCCATGTCCAATCCAGAATGAATGGACATGCTCCACTGCAGAAACCCCAAATCCAGCAGAGACACCACAGTGAGATATCTGAACCTCCACACATAGATAAATAGGATGTGCTGGAGGGACAGATCCATAACCCAGAGGCTCCTTACACTCTGGAACAGAATCCCAGTCCATGATAGGCTGAACTCCACACTCATACTCAACAAGAGAAATCTGGTGAAGTGCATGGGAGATAGTAGGTGTACACTTGGGGCCATCCCTGTGTCACATCTAGTAAAGTAAACCCTACATGGGCACAATATGCACATTGCAAGGGGTGTTGAAACTCACACACAGTCTGTCCATGCTAAAACAAGGCCAGGGCAGATAGCCTAGTATGAACCTATGAACCTATGACGATACAAATTGTGCAGGACACAAAGGATTATCACACAGCTGTCCTACCTGATGGTAGGAATCATGGTGATAATCCACAGATATGCTCTGCAGTACTGTAATATCACAAACAATACACCAAACCCACACACATTGCCAACATCCAACCTAACAGATTCTTTGCAAACTCCCCACCAGCACCTAACTGCCAAATATCTATCCCAGCAGAGTGCTGGCCCCCTGACATTGCAGATGCTGAGGTAACAGCCAGCATCTACAAAGCACACCACACAGCATCAATGGTACCAGATGGTGTCCTGGGTTGTGTCCAACAAGTACTGTAAGAAGAATGGAACACCAAATAGCACTACTGCGCACTATCAGTCTTACCACAGGATATGTACCCAAAGAGCAGTGTACAGCAACAGTGGTCCCTCACCACAAAGGTGGTGCCTGAATGGATACTGCAAACTATCACCCCTCATCCCTGACTATCTAGGTTGGCAAAGTAATGGAGAGGATGATCATGGATCCCAGGAATAACGAGATTGGGTACCTACAGACATTGGACCCTACACAGTGTGGCTGTCATAGGGCAGATCCTGCCCCTTACACATTTCTGACTCATGTGAAATGCGCACCAAGGCCATTGATGTGGGGAATGTGGATCACACAGCCTATCTGGACCTTGCTAAACCCTTCCATACAATATCCTAGTTGGTCAGTACAGATAAGCTCACCAGCCTAACTATAAACCCCTATCCAAGTAGTTGGGTTGCAAACCAGCTCAAGGACAGAACTGACCTGGTCAGACATGCTGCAGCCATGTCAGACTGCAAACCAGGTACAACTGGCATCCCACAAGGCATGGTCCTGGGACCTCTCTTGTATGCTATATATGTCACATAGGTACAGGCCAACATGGAAGGACTCTGTCTGAACAGGTTCGCAGAGGACTACAAACTGCCCACCATATCGGACCCTCCAGCTGACACAAGCAGCCTACAAAAGGCACACATAGAAACAGACAAGTGGTGCCACAGCCATGTCAACAAGCTAAATGCAGAATAGTGTATAGTCATCCCCTGTGGAAACACAGTACATGGCCAGAAATTACCACATAGGTGTTAACCCAATAAGTACATCAGGAGCAATAAGAGACCTGGGGACACAAGGTGATAGATATCCTGCATGTGACAACCATGTGTCTGTAGTGGTTACAGAAACATACCATATACCCACCTAATCATGAAGGTAAGCACAGCTAGGTCAGGGTAGGTCAATGTGCCTCTCCAGTCATCCATCAGCAGCCTCACAATTGTGTACAATGGCCCTTCAGGGATGTACCTTAGCAGACACCTGCATCAACTGGAAAGACCCCACAAATACCCCACCAGGAGGATCGCAGAGCTGTAACAGATGCCATGTGTCACCTGATTAAACAAACTGCAGCTCCACACAGTGCCATACCGCCTGGCTGTAGGTGAACTGTGCCTGATGTATAAAGCCATGACCAAGCTGGTATCAATGGACATTTGGCACCATGTAAAATCTGAATGCTGGTGATCTATGCAGCTGACAGGCCTGAACCCCAGCACAGACATAAACAGGACATGCTATAACCCAGACGCTCACTCCAGTCACGACTAAACTCCCAGTACAGGTTATCCAGGGAGTCCCTCACTGACTGTCATCCAGAGGAATCATGATGACTGGATGGGAGATGGTAGGTGTACCCTGGATATCACCTGTATGTCACGGGTAGACAGAGGCACAGCACACTAACCTTGACATATGTCATGGCAAACACCAGTAAATGTGTGTTGAAGGACAAACACTCTCTGACTAGCATTACAAATGGACTAGGGCATAAAGCCATTGTTTGTCACTGTCCACACAAGTTGTGGAATACATTAACAATGTCGGACAATCGTGTACTATGCTGTCCATATCTGAACAAAATGCAACATGGTCATATCTGCACAACTGCACCTCAACCAGTCTGGTGTGCTCACTATAAATATTACAAGCAGTGATAGGACTGAAACCGATGATACTGTCCACCACAGTGAAAGTACTGCACCAGTACACTATACGACAATACACTGTTTGGTCAGTAGGAAAAGATGTTGACAACTGTATGCAAACTATTCCATGGCGACCCTGCAGGCACAGCATAATGCCTGTTAGGTTCAGACACAAAGCAGTTGGGCAGTAAGAACACAATCTGATGTCCAACACTCAACTGTACATGTGAAATATAGATGATGTCCACACACAAACACAAATGTGGTGGACCACAGATCCCAACATAAGGAAAGTTCACACTGGGCATGCTCGCACACTTAGATAAATGAGACGTGTCAGTCAAGAAGCCATAGAAACTGTGAACTGGGCATGCTCACACACTTAGGCCATGTCACAGTTCAGCAGTTTCACACACATATCTGGCATTTGTATGTGTTAACACAGGAACCTCCCACAATACAGAAATCTGCCCAGTGCACACAGTGAAATTACAGCAGAGACATAAGTAAAGTACTGGATCCCACTCATATGCAAACATCTTCCACAGTACACAAGTTGTTCATAGAAATAGGGAAAGCTCTGGCAATAAAGACCCACAAACAGTATATGAGCAACATATACTTGCATCTGACAGGTCAACATATGGCCGTAGAGTGCAATACTAGGCTGTTGTCCCTAGGGAATACAGAAGGCTATCCACAGTGTATTTGGCGTCTGCCTCCGCAGTACAGTAGGTCTCTGTGCCTGTGCAAAGTTAATGCATAGATATGCTCTCCCCTGTACTGATGGATAGTAACAGATGTACATACCTCTTCATACATAATGATGTCAGCACACTATACATATGTCAGGAGCACAAGTTATACCCAGTAATTTGAATAGTGCGCTCTGCTACTGCGTCTCTCACAAGTGTCATAACATAGTTAGGTAGGGTTTGAATCCTGCAAGTGCTCAGTGTGTGTGTGTGGGGGAGTAGTGTGTGTGCAATTCCACGTGTACGAGAAATGTCCCTTTTGGCAACTAGTACAACACAACACATGCTGCATATTCCACTATCTAAACACTGATGATGTCAGCACCCTATAAGTACAGCAGGAGAAAGCAATCATCCCAGTAATGTAAATAGCGCGCTCTGCTACTGCGTCTCTCACAAGTGTCATAACATAGTTAGGTAGGTGTTTGAATCCTGCAAGTGCTCAGTGTGTGTGGGGGAGTAGTGTGTGTGCAATTCCACGTGTAAGAGAAATGTCCCTTTTGGTAACTAGCACAACACAACACATGCTGCATATTCCACTGTCTAAACACTGATGATGTCAGCACCCTATAAGTACAGCAGGAGAAAACAATCCTCCTAGTAATGCAAATAGCGCTCTCTGCTACTGCATCTCTCGCAAGCATCATAACATAGTTAGGTAGGGGTTTGAATCCTGCAAGTGCTCAGTGTGGGGGAGTAGTGTGTGTGCAATTCCACATGTAAGAGAAATGTCCCTTTTGGCAACTAGTACAACACAACACATGCTGCATATTCCACTGTCTAAACACTGATGATGTCAGCACCCTATAAGTACAGCAGGTGAAAGCAATCCTCCCAGTAATGCAAATAGTGCACTTTGCTACTGCGTCTCTCACAAGTGTCATAATATAGTTAGGTAGGGGTTTGAATACTGCAAGTGCTCAGTCTGTGTGTGGGAGTAGTGTGTATGCAATTCTACGTGTAAGAGAAATGTCCCTTTTGGCAACTAGTACAACACAACACATGCTGCATATTCCACTGTCTAAACACTGATGATGTCAGCACCCTATAAGTACAGCAGGAGAAAGCAATGCTCCCAGTAATGCAAATAGTGCGCTCTGCTACTGCGTCTCTCACAAGTGTCATAATATAGTTAGGTAGGGGTTTGAATCCTGCAAGTGCTCCATGTGTGTGTGAATGTGTGTGGGGGAGTAGTGTGTGTGTGCAATTCCATGTGTAAGAAAAATGTCCCTTTTGGCAACTAGTACAACACAACACATGCTGCATATTCCACTGTCTAAACACTGATGATGTCAGCACCCTATAAGTACAGCAGGAGAAAGTAATCCTCCCAGTAATGCAAATAGCGCGCTCTGCTACTGCGTCTCTCACAAATGACATAACATAGTTAGGTAGGGGTTTGTATCCTTCAAACGCCATGTGTGTTTTTGTCACACAGTTTGTGCATGTGTGTGGGGTGTTGTTCCCAATATTGCACAACATACATTATATCAGTAATGTCAATGCACACATAATGTATGTGTGTGCCACTTACACATATGTACCTGTGAACTTCAATAGTTCCCATGTCCGAAGCCTGCCTCATGTGAATACATGGAATATGCATTAGACAACTGTATCACTGTGGTGTTCTGTGCAGGGGCTGCATGTGGTATGTGAATATACAGTGTGAGTTGTAGATGGTGTCATCCCACCAGCGAGGGATACATGACTGGTCTGGAGCATATAGTCCACATGGTGGTGAACAGGTGCAGCATGTTGTCACCTCTTGTGGGAGTGGTAACAAGTTGTTCCATAGCAATGCAGGGAATGAATGCTAAGAACCCTTCAGATAGGGTCTTGGAGCTAGAGTAATGCTCACACTCTATGTTTGGGTAGTTGCAGTCCACCCATATAATGGTGTTTGTAGAGACCGTCATATTCCCAGTGTTGTCAGGAAGGCCAAGTGGGTTTCCTGGGTATGGGAGGGTGGTGTGTCGCAGGCTATGAACCTGAAGGCAGTCTAACCCACTGTTAGTTGCACATGGATAGGCTCTGATGCTTTGTGCTGTGCCACCAACCTGGGGGTGTGTGTATCTGAGGTGCCTTTGGATACATCCCCCCTGTTCTGGTTTGGTGCATGGTATGAGGTATGACCTGGCAGTGATGGTGTGCACCTGGGAGCCTTGTACCAGGAGTCTGTTACTGCACGGATATTGCTGTACCCCATGCTAAGGACAGTTTCCACTGCATGCATCTTGAGGTTTACACTGCTGCTGTTGAGTAGCATTACTATTAGTGTCCTATCCCGTGTGATACCTGTGTAGGTGGCTATGTAATGTCAGCCTTGCATACAAAGGCACTATGTGTGTAGCAACAGCCTCTGCCAATATACAATGGCCCATGGGTGACAGGTGCAGGCTGTCCCTAGCAAAGCAATGTGGCTTGTCCAGCATGTAATCCCACGCTGACAGGCATTGGATCCCCTTTGAATGTTACTGAAACATACGGTAATTGTAGAAACTGATCATCCTGTCTACATAATGTGGCAGCATTCTTGGTGAGGGTAAGATTTTACTCAAGATCAGGGTCATACCAGCCTGTGCCACAAGCTCAGAGAGCCCCTCTATGTCCCCTAACATGTAGTCCAGGGAGGTGCGTCACAGGTCATACACACTGGCACAGACAATGACTGAGTCATATTTCTACATGCCTTGGAGTGACCTGTATGCTTGTGTCATGTGGTGGATCACAGTGCCCGACGGGCATCTCAGCGTGACCTTCACCTTGTTCAGCCTGGTGAGTAGGACCTCAGTGTACCTGATGATAGAGGTACCTCATACAACTGTAGCAGGTGTGTTTTCAAGCCGTATGGCCTGTGACTGTTTGGCACACAGGCTTTGTGAGCTATGTGCTGCATGTGCTCTGCTCTGGCTTAACGTTTGCTTGCGTGTCTGCTTTGCAGGTGTCAGCTGCTCAGGCAGGATGCTATTCTGAGAGTCCAAGAATGTACCTGTGTGTTTCTGTGTTTGGATTGCGGTGGTGGCAGGTCTATGTGAGACTGGTACTGTATTCACTGTAGTATCCCACTCCACCTGACAAGGTATGCCAGTACTGAGTTAAGAGAGCTTAGCCCCCAGTTTGGCTATGTGGTTGCATCTCTCACATGTGTTATAGGTGTATGGGAAGGGGAGAGGGTTGTCTGTGTACATGAGGCAGCTGTAACATTGCCACATGACTCACAGATTCACCAACTGGACCAGAGAGTAGACTGACAGGTGACCTTTGCACATGCTACCATAGCATTGTGAATCCCATACTAAGTAACGACACATAGGGCCAATGGGGAACAAGGTACTCAAGGTGAGTATGTGAGGGTGTAGTACTCCTGATTTGTTAGTGCTGGCATATATGAATGCTGTCTTGAGCAAATGTGAGGTAAGTCATATGCAATGTGTTACAGGCAACCTACATGCAAACAGGACAAACAGTGACGTTCTGTCAAGTGAAACATGGGCATCAGTACAGTAAGCAATACAGATGTCACTAGGGATCCACAGAGGCACTGTAAATCTGCACTGCAGGTGGAATCAGTGTTTCAGGAACATAACAAGCAAACATGCATACAAACAAAGCTACAGTCAGCAGGCCTGTATGTAGACTATGCTACAACAATCAAGGTGTACACCTTCCAGTAGGTAACAGTGCATATATGCAGGCACTATAAGCCTGTACCCAGGCATTCACAGGTCAGACGGGCTGGGTCCAGCCCCACCCCCCACAAGTGCATGCACCTTCGTAATGTTGAATAACTGCCCAAGTGCTCATACCTGTAAAAATACACATTTCAAATAACAGACACTGAGTCCTCACTCAGCAGTTCCAGACTTAGTATGATGTATGCTACCTGTCCTGGCACCACAGTATCCTTGACATGTATGGATACTCTCCCTCATGTCATAGTTAGTTCTGTGTTTTGGTGCTGTCATGCATGGTATGAGGTGTGACCTTGTAGTGCTAGTGTGCTCTTGTGAGTCTTGAACCTGTTGTGTATTACTGCACAGATATCAACATCCTCAAACACCCTCATTGCAGAGTTGAGTGTGGACAGCATGCAACTCACAGTTGACATGACCACCATTGAGTATCAATATGTACATTTTCGTATCCCCTGTGCTACCTATGTAGGTGACCATCTCTTGACAGCCTCACCACCAGTATGCAAAGATGTGCAGACAGTACACTATGGTAATTACTATGGGTGTACAAAACAATACAATGACATTCATACTGTAACTGCATCAGGCATGCTGGGATATACCCACAATGATATCATTACACTGTACTGTTGTCAACATTATACTATTACAACACTTCTATGTAGTCACCCTGTGCATCAGCACCATGTTAACCTGTTCCTGCACCAATTTTACAGATTGCAGGAGGTGGCACAATTTCATCATATGCACAGGGTGTGTACTTGGTATGCCTGAGTCTGCCACTGATACAACCAATTGACATGTCTGTGTGTGTGTGTTGGTGAGGGACAGTAGTACAAGATGGGGCAATGTTGATGCAGTGTGTGCGTGTATGCGGTGGCCCTAGGTGTTATCAATTCGCATGTGTGTATGTATGCACACAGTCCCACCTCATGGCTGCCATATACAGGTGTTTGTGGACAGCCACAGACTGTACCTGCCAGGTCATACAGATCATTGTCTGTGGCCACGGACATGTTACCTGTGCCTGGCAGGGGTGCTACGGACCGTATCAGGTACTAAGCCAGACTGGGTACTGTCATCAGAAGTAGGTGGTTGGTGACTGGAGACAGGTCCCTGTTGGGACTGTCCAGAGCCACGTGCACGTGGTCTCCTGGGGCGGTCTGATGACAGCACAGACCCAGCATTGCTGGGGCTGCTGCTGGCACTATGTGAGCGGCCGCGGGCCTGTTGTCATCTGCAACGGCTGCCAGCTGCTGCTGTTGCTGGCATACGGCCACGTCGACGCCTCAACTGTCCACCATTGCCCTGGCTCATGGACATGTAGTTGTGGAACAGATCTAATGTGTCCCCCTAACGTCTGTCAATGACCTCGGTGAAGTTACGGATGGCAGCCACTTTATCACGCATACTGTCACTCATAGCTGTGCGACATGCTCTCAGCTCCCTCAGACCCTGTCTGGTGTACCGTTCCATACGTGACTGTGCCTGCATTACAGCCCGAAACATAGCTGAGGTTGAAAGACCTCTGTGGGCACGTCTGACAGGGGCGGTATGCCCATGGATGCTCCCACGAGAACCCCTGGACGTCTGCCTGTGTGGTACCATGCCAGGACCCTGGCAATGGCAGCTGTGTAGGGATGCATGTGCCACCGATACCACATTACCCTGGTCAATGCCCACTGTATCCTGTCCATCACCTAGGGACATTGGTGACAAGGAATGTATTGGCAGGATGACTGTGCGCATTGATGGGGTAGACAGCTGTGTACTGTCAATTGGCTGACCAATGACGGACCCTGGCACACCTCCCTGTGCAGGTATCATCATTATCGCTATCCACAGCAACTGATTCAGGTTCCCTGCTGCACAACACCAGAGCAGCACCAGAACCTGTGGGAGTAACACAGGAAACACAGTTTACAATGTGTACACAGTGTCACCACTGATACACACATGCACATATGGGCACATGGGCACATGGGCACATGCACACATGCACACATGCACACATGGGCACATGCACACCTGCACACATGCACACATGCACACATGGGCACATGCACACATGCACACATGTACACATGGGCACATGCACACATGGGCACATGCACACATGCACCCATGGGCACATGCACACATGCACACATGGGCACATGCACCCATGCACACATGCACACATGCACACTCCTCAGTATATGAGATATCAACACACAGACACAAACACACTTGCAATCAAACACATAGCACTACTGCTTCAGCCTATTATTACTATTAGTATCAAGAGTATTGAAGGTAATGTTATTACACACTCACCAGCATGGATAGGCTGCCTTGCTGTTACACCAGAGGGACCTGCAGAAATGAGACATTTATTGTCAGTGGGCACAACTGTGCCATTGATACTGTGAGTATGATACAGTTCAGTAGTGCAACAGTTAGCTTCCACAGGTCTACTGCTGATATTCAGAATATCCCACTCGGGTATCATTGAAAAACTCATCAGCTTAAATGTTAACCCATACATCACAAGATGGGTTGCAAACTGGCTGACTGACAGAACCCACAGGGTCAGAGTTGCTGGCGCCATGTCAGACTCAAAGCCTGTCACAAGTGGTGTACCACAGGGCTCAGTCCTGGGCCCACTCTTGTTTGGCATCTACTTTTCCGAAGTACAAGCAAACACAGGAGGGTTATGGCTGACAAAGTTTGCAGATGACTGCAAACTGGGCCATAGTAGAAAACACATCTGACACAGATATCCTTCAGAAGGGTCTCACAGAAGCGGATAACTGGTGCCAGAGCCATGGCCTAAAGTTAAATGCCAAAAATGCATAGTCATACCCTTCGGAAAACAAGGTTACCCTAGCTACCAAATAGGTGGCAATCCACTGAGCACAGAAGTAGTTATCAGGGACCTGGGGACCCAGGTTGATAGTAGTCTGTCATTTGACACCCATGTAGCTAAAGTAGTTAGGAAGACCTTCTACATTGCCCACCTTATCATGAAGGGATTCTCATCTAGATCAAGGAGGTCATAGTCTCCTGTACTCATCACTCATCAGACCAATGATTGAGTACAATGCCCCATTCGAATGTATCTGACCCGACACTTGCAGCAGCTGGAGAGGCAACAAAGTTCCTCACCAAAAGGATAAAGGGTCTCAAACATCTGTCCTATGCTGCCCGACTGAAAGAACTCCAGCTCTATTCAGTCGCTACCGCTTGCTCAGAGGTGACCTTTGCCTAACATACAAGGCCATGTCAAACCCAGATTTGATGAATATGCTTCACCTCAAAAATCTAGATCTGTCAGAGCCACAAGGGCGGGAGACTTAAACCTCGACACGGCTATTAATAGGACGTGCTGGAGGGATAGATTCATCACCCAAAGACTCCCTATGCTGTGGAATAAAATCCCGGTATATGTGAGGCAGAGCACCTCGCTGGCCTTGTTCAAGAGAAATCTTGACCAATGGATGGGAGATCGCAGATATACCCCAGGGATTACCTCAGTGTCACTGCTCGACAGAGGCACAGCAAAATAATGGGTATAGTTCCCCATACTAAAGGGGTGGCGTAAGCCACAAAACTATGGGCTAGGCTTGTAAATGCCCTCGGGCAGATAGCCTAGTATGAACCTATGAACCTATGAACCTATCACTCTTGCACAATAATAACCAAGATTACAGCTACAAACCGAGGACACACCTCATACATGCATAACCTAACAGTGTACAGAACGGTCAACTATACACATGGCATGTTACCTGCACGCTCTGTGTCCTGCTGCTGGGTGGCTCCAGCCTCCATCATTACACATGTATGCTGCTGCTGTTGCTGTTGGGCTGGAGCCACAACACTTAGGAGTAGTCCCTCCAGTCTGGTGAGGGGGGATGTCTAGCCACCCCACCACCTGTGGCAAGCTGCTGCCTGTGGATATCCGATGCACGCTGACAGACATTTCTAATTAAATCACTGCAGTGATGGCGTACCTGCTCATATGTCCAGTTATGTGTGCCTATGTCATTTACCCGACGGACCAGGTCTTGCCACAGTGCAGCCCTCTCCTGCTGGTTCTGGCTGGTGTGGGAAAAGAGTATTGCAAAATCCCGCATGAGGCTCTGGTGTATCTCTTCCACCTCCACAGCGGAGTACACAGGGTTTCGCTGGTGAACCATAGCCCTGAAAAGGAGAAGGAAAATATGTCAGCAATATCTGTCAGCAAACTATGGCACACATAATACACATAATACTCAACTGTAGTGATATAACTTAACCACCATATATAGCATCTGTCTGTCTATTGGGGGATACACATGTAAATGACCAGATATCAGTGCTCATCCGACAACTGTGCAACAGTACCTGGCACACTCCATATGACAGACTAGTATACTGCAGCAGTCAGCACACTGGTTCAGGTCCAATGCATAACCTCACACTGGGGGTTTGTATCAAGGTACTGTATGGGGAACATTATCAACCCATGCACTGCATGCACTGCACGTTACATATTTCACTGGTAATGCACACTACTCTTACTTGCCATAACCCTACCTACACCACAGTGACATACAGGATAACACAGCACAACATATGGCAATGTAGTATGTGTTGATCGCAATACCTCACACATCTGTCTCTGGCCTCACACAAGGACACACACTACCATGACAGACAGACAGTCATGGTGAGCAATCACACCAGTACATAACATGCACCCAGTCACTGGCACACTCATTCCACCTCACATATTTGGTTTGCAATGTGTTCATGGGTGTGCATTTTGTCTTAGGTAGGTAGTATGCTTTTGGCCCTGGGCCTACAGCAGCATACTGTTATGCTACCCTGCCCCTTGTGACACGTGTTATGATCGTACCTGCTCCTTACAAATTTACACAGGGTGACTCATATGGCATATTACCTATCTGCATAACATTCAGCAGGGGTATGTCTGACATCTACTCATGGGGAGCCTTGCTTCTTAATTCTGTGTGGTTTACTATAGGGTATGTTGTTTCTGTGGGTAGGGACCTGTACCTCCACCATGTGCTCTATACTGCAGTGACTAGGACGACAGACATAGGTAATTTGTGTTGTGGATGTTGGAGGTGTTACCATGGTTGTTGGACAACTGTCATGGGTGTGACCGAACTATGTATATCCAGCAGTGGTAACCTCTATGTAGGTAGTCTGTGTGTGCTCTGTGGTCTTGTCAGTCACTCTGCATAGGTAATGTGTTTGAGTGCATTGACACAGTTACTTGTTTCCTTCTCCATATATGTAGCTGTCATAGGAGGTACATACCGTGTAGGACATTGTGGGGTGTAGAGGGGTACAGTGACCTACATGTCCATAGCAGACACACCATGTCCGCTGACACATTCCATGTACAAGTATTACAGGACTAGTGTGCCACTGTGTATATCAATGGGAAGCCTATTGTACACTTGTTGCCCCTGTTCCCCCCTGACACATGCAGTGGTGGGAAGGCATGCACATATGTGGTGGTTACTGGTGTCAGTGTTTTGGAATGGGGTATGGTACTCCAGTATCCACACTGGTGTTCACTCCATGCCTTTGTCACCAGGCACCTGTTGCAATACATCTGCACACATGTGCCTCACTCAGTAGATATATATATATATATATATATATATATATATATATATATATATATATATATATATTATATATATATATATATATATATATATATATATATATATATATGTTATATGTATATATCTGTATATATATATATACATATATGTTTGTATATATATATATATATATATATATATATATATATATATATATATATGATATGTATATATAGATATATATGATATGTATATATATATATATATATATATATATATATATATATATATATATATATATATAATATGTATATATAGATATAGATATATACATATAGATGTGGGGAGAGGGGGAGAGAGAGAGAGACAGAGGGAGAGTGAGAGTGAGAGGGGGTGGGACAGAGAGAGAGATAGTCATATACAGACATATCTGTTGTCAGTCAGATCTGTCTGTATATGTATATGTATATGTATCTACATATATCTATATATGTATGTGTGTATTACATATATCTGTACGTACATATTCTATCAATCTCGATGTCTGTGCAGTAAGTGAAACCTGGTTCAAGGCTCCTGAGAGCACACCAGCGGTACCAGGCTATACCTCGTATCATGCTTTTTGGCCCCAAAACTCGGGCCAAAACAAAAAGGGAGGGGGAGTGTCCATATTCATAAAGGACACCCACACCTCCAGGTTAGTGGCAATGCATGAAGCATCAGAGACCATCCAGGTGCAAATAACCGTAGGCAAACCTGCTATACAACTGGTAGCATGTTACAGACCACCCTCCCAATCTCAGGAACCACAGTCAGCCTTCCTGAAGACATTGGAGGATATGAATGTCCCACCACACACCATCATATTGGGAGACTTCAACTACCCTAACATACACTGGGTGCATTATTCTAGCCCAAACACCCTAGCCCAAAGGTTCCTGGAATTCACTGAGTCAAATGCAATGGAACAGCTAGTCACCTCTCCCACAAGGGGAGATAATATACTAGACCTGATCATCACAAACATGGGGACAATGTGCTACACACCGAACGTATACCCCTCACTAGTCACATCTGACCACTAACTAAGCACCCTGGATATACATATCCCACCTCCTCCACAACACAAAAGACTACAGTGAGAAACCTCTCAAATGCCAACTTTACACTTCTTAAAACTGAGTTGGTATCCTTTAAGCCCACTGGGTCAGTGGAAACCACATCCCACAATGCAGACTCCTTCACAAATGCTTTCTATGGACATCTCCAAGAATGCATGGATCATGCAATCCCAAATAAAACCAGGACCCTCTCCACCAAGGGCAGGCGTCCTGTCTGGTGGACCCCAGACATAAACAAATTGTATAACAAAAGAAGGTAGCTACTGCACGACAGAGCAGAATTCCATAAAGATAAGGCATCTCTGATCAGCACTAGTAGAAAGCTACGTTCTCTCATACAAACATGCAAGGCCAACATTGAGAGGAAAATCGCTATGGACACTACAGATAACCACAAGGCCTTCTTCTGCTATGTTAGACACCTGGGTGGAAACCCTCAGATATGTTCAGAGTTAGTTCACAGTGACAAAAACTACACTGAACACACAGATATTGCCAACATTCTGGCAGACAGGTTCAGTGCAGATTTCTCCCCTCCCTCATCCCCAAATGAGGAATTACTTATCCCAGCTGACTGTAACCTCCCTGTCATCTCAGCTGTCCAGCTGAGAACCGCCCTCAGCAAAGCTATAAACACAGCATCAATGGGACCCGACGGTATCGCAGGTTGCGTGCTACATGAACTCCAAGAGGAGCTAAACCCGCACATATAATGCTATTCAACCGTAGCCTTACTACAGCATATGTACCTGGACACTGGCATACAGCAACAGTAGTCCGGCTCCACAAAGGAGGCACCTCTACAGACCCTGGTAACTACCGCCCCATAAGCTTAACCAGCCTGGTCTGCAAAGCTATGGAAAGAATCATTATGGAACTCATACACAGAGACATTGGGGACTTACAGACACTTGATCCCACCCAGTTCAGCTTTGTAGAGGGCAGATCCTGCCTTTTGAACCTGGTTGATGTTTTCAAAACAGTCACTAGAGCCATTGATGAGGGCACAGCAGTCCATACAGCCTACCTGGACTTGGCTAAAGCTTTTGACACAATACCCCACTCTGGCATCATAGACATGCTCAACAGCTTAAATGTAAATCCATATGTCACAAGATGGGTTGCAAACCGGCTAACGAATAGAAACCCTACAGTCAAAATCACTGGTGCCATGTCAGACTCAGAGCCAGTCACAAGTGGTGTCCCACAGGGCTCTGTCCTGGGACCCCTCATGTTTAGCATTTATTTCTCAGATGTGGATGCAAACATGGGAGGGTAGTGGCTGACAATGTTCAAAGATGACTGCATACTAGGCGCCATAGTCGATACACCAGCTGACACATACATCCTACAGAAAGGCCTCACTGAAACCGACAACTGGTGCCGGAGTCATGGCCTTAAACTGCATGACAAATACTGTATAGTCATACCATTTGGGAAAGACAAGGTACCCACATATTATCACATAGACAGTAACCCACTGAGTACAGACAAAGTAATCAGAGACCTGGGGACACAAATCGATACTGACCTCTCATTTGACACCCATGTTGCCAAAGTGGTTGGATAGACTTCCTACCTTGCCCACCTTATCATGAAGGGATTCACATCTAGATCAAAGGAGGTCATTGTACCCCTATACTCCTCCGTTATCAGGCCCATGACTGTGTACTATGCCCCATTTGGTATGTACCTCACCTGACACTTGCAACAGCTAGGGGGACCCCATAAGTACCTCACCAGGAGGATCAAGGGTCTCCAGCAAATGTCATATGCTGCCAGACTAAAGAAACTACAGCTCTATTCCATAGCATACTGCCTACTTAGAGGTGATCTGTGCCTGACGTACAAGGCCATGTCCAATCAGGAATTGATGGACATGTTCCACCTCGTAAAATCCAAATCCATCAGAACCACAAGAGCTACAGATTTAAACCTCAGCACAAATATGAATAGGACATGCTGTAGGGACAGATCCATAACTCAGAGGCTTCCCATACTGTGGAACAGGATCCCAGTTCATGTTAGGCTGAGACCCTCACTGACTCTCTTCATGTGAATTCTTGACGAGTGGATGGGAGATCATCGGTTTACACCAGGGGTCATCTCTGTGTCACTACTAGACAGAGGCATGGTAAACTAATGCTATTATGTAAGGGGGTCTTCCCTGTGTCACTACTATACAGAGGCGCAATTTTCTAAATCTATTCTGTACACTGTGTGCAGATAGCCCAGTACTATACTACGACACTGTGAAACTATATATGTCTATGTATTTCTACATCCCTCTCTATCTATGAATACACATATGCATATTATATATATATATAGACATACATATCTCGATATACATATGTATACACATGATAGATATATATTTATACTCCTTTTTAGTTCCACATATGTATACACACAGTAACGTACTGATGAACATCCATTACTGTACAACCTACTTGTACATTGCACTACAACCTACATTGCTATGTGCACATAGCTACCTTCACATACATATGTATGTAGAGCCTTCAGTGACAGTTGCAGTATGTCCCCGGCCCTATGCACATCTTCATATACATAGATACAGACCAATAACACATCTGGAGGGTTCACAGTATGTAGACTATTATACTAGTACTTTACATTACCTGTGTTTGTTGCAGCTGTTTGCGTAGGCTTGCAGTTACTTGGCCTGCTGTCAACCTCTTTGTTTTGTTGTAACTGTTTTTTTTTAATTTTTTTATTTCTTTCTTTCTCTTTCTTTCTTTCTTTCTTTCTTTATTTCTTTCTTTCTTTCTTTCTTTCTTTCTTTCTTTCTTTCTTTCATTATCTCTCTCTCTCTCTCTCTCTGTCTCTACCTCCAGAGGGTGCAATGAAAGTATTGCATGTGTGGACTGGGAGTACAGGATGCTTTTGTAGGTATCTGCACATGTCCATGTGATGGCCTCTGCACCAATTGTTAGCCAGCATTTACTAATTGCATGCAGCCTGTTGTGTAGTGATTGCAGTTCTCACTGTGATTTCAGGACAGTGCTATAAAAAGGTCTGTTAGGTAGGCGTAGCCCTTTCAGATTATCAGGGTGGGGACCATGCTGGTTTGCTGTGGACACTGTTCTGTGAGTGTAAGGGTTGGTATGTCTCTCATATTTCAGGCTGTGTTGTAGACACTGCAATGCATGTTGTTCTGTAAGCTGAGTATTCCTTCCTCCAGTGTCCTCTTCTCCGTGTGTATGTAAACTGACACCTACGACTAGAAATACTGTGTATATGGGTGTGTGTGCTTTCCTGTGGGGATTGTGGTGTAACTGGTATATAGCAGTGGCTCTTGCAATCTGTTGCTATGGCTTCATTATTTGCCCTTTACATTCACTCCTTTTATGCCTGCTAGGTGTCTTTCCTGTAATGTGTTGCTATGGCTTTCCTATTTTCCATTTACATTCACAGCTTGTAATGCTTGTTATATCTGTTTGGGCAGCAATTTCCTATGTGTTTGTTGTGGTAGGGTGTTACTGCATGCAGTGTGGTCTGGCCATGGTGTGTGCCTTGACACTTACAAGGGTATTTGATCATGCTGCTGAGCAGGCCTCAGATACTCTCAGGTGCATCTTTTATCACCCTCATGGAATGGTACATATCAGTGGGATACTCCAATGAAATATTCTGATATTCTGCAGTTGTAACTGTGGGTTATTTCGAGCATATGTATTACTACACCATTTGTGACGTGCAAGTGGTGCATACTTTCAGTAATTCGTAGTTACCATTGCATGTGTAGTTACACCTTTCTGCCTACTGTTAGTACATTTCACAGGGTGTCAGTGGGGCACAGTTGACATTTGTTTTCACATCAGGGACATCCCTGTAACTCAGTCACAGTTGCTATTTCTGGGCTCTTAACTATTCAACTATGGCAGTGTTTATCCTGCTCTGAGTATGTGTGTGGCTTGCCAGATGCTACTGTGACATTATTACCTACTAGCTACCAACTAGCATGGCTGTGTATCATCACACAGTACTATTTTACAAATCCACTAGATTTGACAGTAAATATACATGACATGCTTTGTGTACTAGACTTGCTATATTCCCTTTACATTAATTCCTACTATTTTATGATATATTTCTTTCAGCACAATGTTGTTGTATAGCAGTCATGGCTTAGTGGTAAGTTATGCAGACTAGTGTTTCCAAGGTCCTGGGTTCGAGACTGACGCAGGTATTTTATTTTGCTGCTGAGAAAACTACAGGCCTTGTCATTCAGAGTGACTAAGGCACTTTTAAGCAGTTGTAAGCGGGTTAGCGCTGGTTTGCACGGAGGTCACGCATGCGTACTGCCGCTTAGCTTCGCGCACACACGCTTAGCTAAGCACACAGAAGCACACTCCCGCTTACTACTGCTTAAAAGTGCTTACTCTCGCGCACACCCGCGCTATTTTCTTTTAAAGAAAAGAAAATGGGGAGATAGGAAAGTGGTGAAAAAGGGGGCACAAAGCGGGTAGGACAGTAGGAAAACAAGCTCGGGTTTTGCAGGAGGGATGTAGGAAAGGCCCATAACTGCCCATTTCTTCGTCAGCAACAGCTGTGCATATGTTTGTAATTTGGTGTGAAATTTGAAACCTTCAACCCCTGAGAGAGGTGTGAGGACAACAATATTTGTTGTACAGCCAGTTGTAATTGCCAGTTTACATGTCCAGCAGACATGTGTGCAAAATGGGCAGCTATGTATGGGGCGTAATTTTTTTGTGGGTACAGAGTGCCCTTTTTTTTTTTTCAGATGAGAGTGGTATGTCAGGTACAGGAAGTCGGTATAGCTGGAGAGGTAGGTAGGGGAGGGTAACAGACAAGACAAACAAGACGCATACAGGGGTGGTGTATGACACATGTGGGGGGTTACACAATTGACGGGGACAGATGTTTGGATATCTCGAGCCCATGAGCCCACAGATGGCAACAGTGGAACTGAGATCCCCACCCATGGGCAGTTGCCACTGTGCCTTCACTGCCCAGGATGGGACTGTGCTGGAGGCTGTATAGGACGGGCAGCAGGCACACCCGTGAGTTGTGCCACCCGTGCCTCAAGCTGGCATAGGGGCCCAAGCACAGCGTGCCTGATCTCCCTACGCACCACAGTCCAGACACTACGGAGGGTGAGTGGATGTTCTCCTCTGGCCACGCTTGCAGAGGGGGGATGAGCCCCATCCCCTGCAGCTCTTCCACCCACAGGTGGCACAGGGCCACCGGAGGAGGGTCCGGCCTGGGCACTACTGCCAGGTGCACTCGCCAGCTGAGGTGGGAGAGGTGGGTCCGCTGGAACCCGCCTTCCCTGTCATCCTATGTTTTGCATTATTTAATGACAGTTTGGGTTAGTAACGTGCAATACCATTCACAATTAGTTGTAACAGCATGCATTAGTATTCCCATTAACCAAACACCCATAAATTCAAGCCATTGAACAGCAAGCATAACACATGCTTAATTTGAACAACAGTACACAATCCAACAACATGCAGGGTTGATTGATGGCAACAGGCCATCAGGTTTGGATGTATGAACAGGGCACATGCATCAACGTACATGCAAATATGTATGACCCAACAGGACAATTGTCCAGGGGAGTTAATTGTGAATACACATACCCATTTCACGTGGAATGGATTATTTGTGGTTATAGGGTAGGGTGAAGAAATATTTCATTAACAACTTCAAATACCTATACATATGCTGTACATTTCTACTAGCTGCAGATATATACACACTACAGGTCTGACTACAGTTTCCTATGTGTAAACTTATGCATGTTGGTGATAGGAATGTTACTGCTACATCAATATACATTTCATTTTTATTCATACACATTCATATATGGCTCTGTTCAGCTACAGCATCCTGCTACATTTGCTTTATATGGCTCTAGACAACTGTGGATGTTTGGTATTTCATACGACCATACTATCTGAATATTGCAAACTGAGAGCAACATATCCAAATTGTGGGACACACATTCCAGCTTCAGTACTTTATTCCACACATTTCTCTGTTTGGTTGTGCCTGTCACATTCATTTCATTCTGTACTGACTGCAGTATACTTTATTCAGGAGTTATTACAACTTTATTGGTGGATTCATACCTCTTTCTCACATTCTCACTTGTTTTATTTTGCAATTCAGGATGGTACTTAATTCTAGGCTTTATTGACATGTTTTACTTGGTTATAACAATCCTTTCCAACAGTCTCACTTGTGTCATGTTTCAGAATTTAAATGGGGATATATTTCACGCATGTGTTTTACTCAGCTTGTGTAGCTGTAATTTTCAGCCTGCTGCAGGTTATGTACTATTATATTACAGGTGGAACATCTTTATTTCAGACTTGTTTCATTTTTATTTTTGGATTACAGGCTGCATCACACTTATGTAATCACACAGTACTAGCAGAATCTCTCTTACACTGTTACTTGCACTTTATATTAATAGGTGACTACACTGCACTCTTTTGCAAGCTGTCATACTTATATTTTTTAACAGTTACAGGGAGAGAATTACTAACCTGCCTGGTGGCGCAACCGCACAAGCCTATTGGCATAGGCTCAACGATTCGCAGAACGGACACCTACAGCTGCAATATAAATGAAGTAATATTGGAATACACATCTCCATAATATCAGATAGGTTAACTTTCTACATAAATAATTACATGTAACTTACTCAGTAGTGGGGCATTGGGCATTTGCCGGGCCTCCTAGATCCAACGGTTCAGTTGGTCCTGCTTCCGTCTCTTCAGGTCCGCATGGTGGTGACGGACCTGTTCACCAGTCCTTGGTATTCCTGTGGCACTGGTGAGATCATGTGCCAACCGGTCCCATGCCTCAGCCCTATATGCTCCCCACAGGACCTGGCCTTGCATGAGTTGGGCCTCATGATCATGGACGAGGAGCCAAACCATATATTTGGACTCCTCAATGCCCCACCTCTGTGCTCGGAAGCAACTACCCTCTCCTACACCTGCCATCCTGATTGCAAATTGGTTCCACAATCAGTTATGCTGTGTATTCCTGCCTATGGGGCTTATATATGCCGTTTTTCCCGCACTTATCTGTGATTGGCCATTTTGGAAATGTATCAGCTTCACAAAACCTGCTTTGTCATGCTTCTCTTTCCATTCATTCCTATATATATGCTATTACTGCATTTCTAAGTGCAACTTTCATGGCTTAGTGGTTCAGTACTTTGACTATGGTGCATGGTATCCTGAGTTCGAGCCTGGCCATTGCTTTTATATTTTATGACTGTCTACACAGGCTAGAAGGTGTGTCTGTGTAAAGGCAGTTTTGATACAACTTGCTCAACGTTGCCCGCCGGTTATCTTGTTGGCGCGGTGCGCAGCTCCGCGCAAACGGGTTACGCTGGTTTACGCGTCATTTGGCTGTCAGCACGCATATTACGCTCAGCTCAGCTGTGGGCACACAGTTTCAGCGTGTTAGAACTCTGCTCAACCACGGGCACTCATTTTACACCTGTTAAACCACTGCTCACCTACGGGCAGATATACTCAGCTTGTTAGAGTGTAGCTCAGCTATAGGCACTTCTGACATTTGTTTTTTTTTTTATTATCACACATTTCTTCATAATACCCAAGTAGAAGGGAAGGTAATGCACGTGACACCTTAGAATTATATGAGTTAAAATGGATCTTATTACTCAGAGCACATATTGAGCCAGGTTTAAATACAGCGATTAATATTAGACCAGCGCTATTGTAAATATAATTGAAGTTGTACTAACATATGAATATTTAACTGTATTAACATATAGAGTTTATAGAATATATTCATAATTTATTTAGATCAATTTATTTGTTTTTATGTTTTATTTGATATCATAATTTGATGCAAATGTGATTTAAATACCTGTGTTACATTTTTTAAAAATATGTTCATATATTATATATATACATTATATTTCATATATTATATTATAATTTCGTCCTTATGTACATAGTTGATGATTTGTTTATTACACACATGTATATTATTGGTGTAGATATATATCGTATTTTATAATGATACTATTGCACCATGCATTTTTGTATGGATTTTTTAACACAAGTTCTATGTATATTACCATATACAAATACTCAATTATAGCACTTTACATATGCCTTATAACAGAATTAATACAATGTAAGTTTTATATTATAGATAAATTACTTTATAAGGAGATACTATAACATATTTAAGTGCATTAAGGAGACCATCCAATGGATATAATATTAAAAAAGGTTAACTTTTTAGTTTACCTTTGTAAACATTTGTTATACCTATTTTGAAAGTTGTAACATAACTTTTTTAAAGAGCTTTCTTTACAGGAAATGTTTTCCTTATAAGGATGTGTCTCTAACTAGTAGCATAATTAATGATTCTCAATGCTTAATTGATATTTTCCCGCCAAATTTTAGATTAATTGGATGTATGGTTTACTATATAAAATGAATTTATGTCATTTAGAATTTGTAACCTGAAGAAGCGCATTGTTAGATGCGTGAAAGCGCTTGTTTTACTCTAATAAAATAACATTTGCTGCTATCGTGGAGGCTTTGGTGATTTGTTGAACAACATTTCTTCATAATACATGGCCCAATTTATTACATTTTACATAAAAATAATTTTATACATGTACATATATGTCAGGGAATTGTTTTGTGCTTATTTCACTAAAAATAAAAATTGATGTTGTGGGGGCACGAACCATGACTGCTTCCTCTTCAGCCGACATCTCTACCTCTACGCTATTGCTTCTTGACTTACTTTACATATTTAGATCTTATATGCTTTTCCACTGACTGCTAACTGTGGCTAAGCGACGGGCACGCCCGCGCACACGAGCGCACTCACGGGCAAACATCTTTACAACTTATAAAAAAATATATAACATGTTCATTTTTCCATTTTATGTTTATAGTCTGTGGGGGCGTGTGCTGTGTTGTGTTTATTGACATTTACGCGGACTCTCTGTCGTGGGGGTTTACTTTCTGGACTGTTACTCTTCTGGGGGCGTGTCCATTTGCAGGGCTCGCCCTACGGACATGCCCCCTACTTTCTTACATGGACCGTGTTAGCCTTGGGTGTGAGTCAGCATGCCCTCATAAATATGCATGGCATGCTGACGTCACACCGTTTAACTGCAGCCTCCGTGTAAGCCTTGTAACTCTTACATGGAGGCTTCATGAATCTTGCCCACTATTTTATTCTTCAGCATTGCTATTTACAGTATTTACCATTTTTTTTATGCTTACGATCATGACTTGTTGAGTTATTGCAACTCTTCGTAACCTGCAGCATATTAAACAATTCCAAGCTGTCATGATTATTATTACAACCCCTAAGACTACCAACACCGGATGTATTAACCAATTTAGCAATTTGGTCACAGATGAACATAGTGTCAGCTTCTGTTTTTGTTTTTTACTATTAACACTGGGTTATTTGAAACCACACATACAAACTATGGTGCCACGTTAACAAACATTTTGAAATTTGAAGGCAATATTGTCCATTTGCACAACATTTAGATACATTAGCACTAAATTGTAATCTGTCTATCAAAGATATTTGTAATGACTTACTAAATAGTAGGATTCCATTGTGCTTGTAAATGTACAATTTGTGAGATATTTTGTCCTACTAGTTTTCATACCAAGCTCTTTTAAATCTGCATTTGGTATCTTTAAAACTTGAAAATGTAATATTGAAGTGCAATATTGTTTTTTGGTATTGTTGTTCTATCATAGTACAAGTGGAGATTATTTTTAACATTTGATCTGTATGAAGTACTACCCTGTTACTCAAAATGGTAAGTATTTTAACCCATGGTCCTTTTCTTTGTATTACTGTGTTGTTTATACAAATAAACAGAGTATTGGTAGAAATCATACCCTTTTCCCCCTTTTGAGTTTATTCTTATTTTTGTGTTATTGTCTACACACTGTGGCATTTTTACATGATGTCTTCCCTTGTCAGAACTGTTACATGTTTGAGGTAATGTACAGCATCTAATAGAGACAGAGCTGTTTATTGAAATATTTATGTCAGCCTTTAATTCCTCCTCTACTTTTATGTATGCCTGACCTTGTTCAGGTAACCATGCCATTATATTTGTGTTAAATGGGGCGGGGGTTAGCAATGGGGCAGGGGGTTAGAATAATGGTTAAGCTGTTTACCTTATAGACACAAGGTTTAGGGTTTGATTCTCACAGGGGGTAAATAGCTAGACTTAAAATGGCCCACAAGGGTAGTTAGCCTAGCACTAACCTATGAACCTATAAGTGTTATCCTCCCAAACATACATGATGTGTGCTTTCCACAACTGAAATTGTCTTGTGTTTTAGTTTGTCTAGCATTTTCCCAACTAAGTTTTATTCGTGAAGACAACCTTGATTCCCACTGTCTGGCATTTTTTTTATGTTCAGAATGATGCATAGGAAATGTCTGTGTTGAATGCTGCCTGCCTTGTCTTGCAGCTGCATTTTTATCTATAGTCCCTGAAGCATGTTTTAGACACTGAACATTCAGTTTGTCTCAAGCTGTACCCAACTTTGTTACATTGCGTGAATGAATGCCGCTTTATTTACTTGATTCCTTGCTTTTAGCTAAGACTAGGTTAAACATATCTATCACTGTATAAATTCCCTCTGTTTTATTTTAAATACAAAACTGTACTTTTTATTGCTATTAACTAGAAACACATTGGGAAACAAAACCTTTAGTTTATAATGTCAACACAAAGATAACAAGCATTACCAGTTATAAGCTGTATTTTGCAATTGCTGAATATGACTTTATACGGTAATGTCCTATACGGTAATTTATTGACAATGCTTGAGTATTTTATTGCAAAGGCATTGCAGTCTTGTTTTTTGGAAAAAACACATATGTTACAAGTGTCAAGCTTTGAGTTGTTATTATACATATAAATGAATTGAGAAGCAATTTTTGTGAACAGTTAACACTTGAATGCAAAATTGTCTACATAGATAAAAAGCATGGTTTATGCACCGAAGAATGCTGTTTAAACCATTTACTATATACTGTACAGAATACACCTGCTTGTACAGATTGTTTTTGCATTTGTACATACATGGCTGTAATGTACACTCAGTCCAGTTTAGAAACTTAGCATTAAACTGAAGCCTGCTAATTACATTACTTGAAACAGTAAAATGTATTTTTGGTATTAACACTTTGTACCTTTATTTGAGTCCCTTTCACAGTACTGTTTACACAGTTAGCGCAAAATTGAAAGCATGCCCTTAGACAGAATCCTATTTCTCTTACAAATAGATCTAGATATAGATCTATTTTTTTCCTGTAGAAGAAAAACTCTTTGAACTGAGCTATCTAGATGACATCCCAGAAACACAATCCTGTGTGTGGGAGTAAAAAAGACTTTTAAATGTTCTCTTGGAATTCCAACTTGTGTCTCACCCAAGTGAGAGATACCTGACTCTTTCAAAATATTCTGCAAAGGTAAGCAAGCCATCCAAATATGAAAAAATGTGGATATCCTGTAGCCTGAGATGAGCTATACCTGGAGCTAGATACTTTTTGAACAGTCATGGTGCAGTGTATAGTCTAAAAGGTAAAGCAGAGAAATGATAATCTGCTCCAGAGACACAGAACCTTAAGAAACACCTAAAGTGTGGATGACTAGGGATGTGTTGATAAGCATCTTTTACATTGAGTGTTACCAGGAAATACGAATGAGGAAGACGAGGCAACGGGTTGTGATGTCACAGCATTTTGAACTTGGGACTATCACAAATATGTTTTGGAAAGAAAGATCCAGAACAGGTCTCCAAGAATTTTCTTTCTTTGGCACTAAATACTTCCTTGAATAAAACCCTTTCCCTACCCGGGAAAGATCAGTCCCTTAGACAGCATGTGACGAAGGACAAGTGGAAATAAAAGAGTTTACTGGATAAGGGATATCACCTAGAAAGGAGGAATTTCCTCCCACTGTCATCTGTAACCTCGATGAATGATCTTCAGAATCCATTTGTCTGAAAAAAAGTAAAGCATATATTCACGCTTTCTGGAATGGAAAAGGGGCTGCCTGGGGGTGGGGGGGGGGTACAAGGTTCCTTAAACAGTTATTCTGACTTGTTGGACAGCCCCTGGTTTTGCAGGGTTCCTGAATTCTTTTTGGAATCCTCTTGCCATTTCTTCTTAAATGCCTTGTTTACCTGCATTTTGCTGAAACTGTTTATTTTGCTTTTTGCCAGAACTGGATGAGGGGGTTATAGAATCCCTTAGAAAATTTGGAAAAGGAAACCTGAAAAATCTTACAGCTCCCTATATAAATGTGCCCCTCTCATCACAGTTTTGATCACCTCTGTAGCCGAGGGACCAGAACTAAATCTCTTGCCAAAGGAGAATTTAAAATCTCATTTTAAAACCATCTAGAAGTTTCTGAGAATACAGCCAGGCAAACCTTCTCAAAACAGTAGCTGTGGCTGTAGCCCTGGAAGCAACAACTGAATCGCACACAAACTGTAAATAATGAGTAGTTCCTTGTACAACAGAAAAAACAAAATTATTCAAAGCATATTTTTCTGCACAAGAAGAAACTGCAGACAAAACATCCCCCATAATTTCACAATTAGATTAAACTTTAAGATGTAAGCATGACTATTCAAATTTCTGAAAATCAAAGTTCTAGAAGAATACTCATTTTTCCCATATTTATCAACAATCCTCCCATCCTTATCAGAAAGAGTAGGACTGGAATTAACTAAATGTTTAGCAGTAGTAGGATTAACTAAAGCTATAGCTGCTGAGTCAGGTTTGGGAAGAATGTATAAAAACTTAAAAGATTAAGGAACTTTATACATCATAGCTGCCTTTTTAGGTGCAACTGGCTGAGTATCTACAAAATTATAGGCAGCAACACATGCACTCTTCAAAGTTGACAGAACTGGAGGAATAGGTGAAGGATGCATAAATTTCTTCAGAAACAGTAATGTATTTTCCTAGGAAATGATAAACCTCATTATTCTCCCACTGAAAACACTGGGACATTTTGGAAATAGTCTAGGAGAAAGAGAATCTCTACAGGGAGAATCAGAAACTTAGCTCTCCTTTGAGCCTGAATCAGAAATCTTAGGAGAAAACCCTGTATCTGTCTCTTCATCTTTCTGTCTAGATTCAGAATCTTGAATCGCTTCATGAAAGGCATCCTTCTTTCTTTTTCCAGAATCTGTTAAGCCTAGTAACAGTCTATGAATAGCCTCAATTAACCCCTGAGCCAGACCTAGTAAATTACACCTGTCCAAGAAAATTTGAGGAAGAGTAGAAACATGTTTAGTTTTCTGTTTCTTTTTAACAGGAGAAAGAGAGCCAACAGTGTTATTAATGGCAGCAGTAGCTTCTCCAGGGATGGGCACAACATTCTGACAAAACAGGAAAGCCTTACCTCTTCCCTATCCCAAGGCAGACGAGTAGCTCTCCCTTGCCCACTGAAGAGACCGCAACTGTCGCAGAGGGCATGGCTAACCCACAGTCCATAGTGGTGTAGATTGTACACCTCTGGGACCTGAGGTAAAAGATGAGTGATCTGAGATACAACTAATGGCCACAGCAGTGTCACCCACCTGCTGCTGAGGCAAATTGCTAGCCTCTTGTGGTGGCAAAGGCTGTTTGCTTAACTTTTTCTTTCTGTGGCTGAAAAAAGAATCAACCATGGGACCAACAGTTTGTTCCATGGTCAAGTCTAAAATGGTGCCTCTTTCCCAGGGATAACCAGCAGCAACAGCTGATAAAAATTTAAAGTCTTTAAAAATCACTTTTAGTAAAAGAAAAGCACAGTAAAAATCACCTTAGCATATGTTGCTAGCCTCAAAAAGTAAAATAAACAAATTTCTCTACAGAAAAAATTAAAATACTTTAAACAACTTTTAAACTGACAGGAGAAAATAGCACTCTTATTTAAACAATACAGTGCAGCCTCATGAAAGTACATTAAAACACACACTTCTACCTTTAAAATAACTTTCCTAAACAGGAAAATGTTAATAAACAATAATTATTTTAAAGTGGAAGTTTTTTCCCAAAGGGAACTTATCTACCTAGCAAAGGAACAGCACAAGGCAACAGTTTATCCTTGAAAGCTTCAAAGGAGTGTACCATTCAGTGGCAGGATAGCTCTGAAGGGCTTGGCCCCCAAACTTGTCTTTTTAGTCAGCTCAGCCTGACTAATGGTATTGGTGTGTGGACGGCACCATGAATTTGGCTGGCTGTTATATCCTTGCAGGATATAACCCATATACCTTAGGCTACTGCAGCATTGATTCATACTATTAATTTATTTAACATTTGTTCACTGGGAAAGTCTGACTTGGAATGAGCCAATTTTTAGTGGAAGCCTGAGAAGAAACACTCCAGACACATGTCTTTGTAATGCGGGAGGATACCCACACAAATGGAGGGAGGACATGCAGACTCCACACAGAAAGCGCACCAACTGAGAACTTAACTGGAGAGCCTCTTGCTTTGAGGCAACAATGCAAATCGCTACACCACTGCACCACGACAATGTGAAGAACATACAATGTTTCTTTATGGTGTCTTGTTGGGTAATACGGCCCAAACTCTGAGCATGTTCCTCTTTCAGATTTTCCTGTCATCAACAATGACATCTAGCCCAAGTAATTTGTTGGGCTGAAATCATATCTGGATATTTAGTCCAGCTTGTCTGACCACACTGTCCCATACACTTTATCCACTTTTGCAGACAAGCTACAATCCTCCTGGCTACTCAAAATCTAATGTATTTTCTGAATTTATTATTATTTTTAGTGGTCATGAGACAGACAGGGCTATGTACATTTCCAAAAAATGTAAACAAATCTGAGCAGTATTTACAGTTTTTCATATATTTCTTTAGTCTTAAGGCTTAGTCTCTTGTTGTGATGTTCAGTGTACTGATAGGTTTATTGAAAAATAATTGCAATCTCATGTCTTACTTCTTGTGTCCATAGTTGGGAGATGTTGCAATTGTCAAGCCACATAAAAACATTGCATTGCTGTATTGAATTAAACCTTGTTGGTGCGTGTGTGATTTTTCCCCCTCCCATGGCAGTCGTGTTTTACACAAAAGGAAGCAACCTCTTTTTCTTTCATTCTGTAAAACATTCTCTGAGATACAGTCATAAATCTACATAGTTTACACATTCAGGGGACACTTCTGTTGAAAAGCACCCGTGCTTCTATATTTGTATACTGTTTGGTGAAGTTTTATGATGACTTAACTTGTAACATCTCGTAAGTGGTAATTCTCTGACAAGAGACTGCTCTCTAGTGAGTCAGAAACTGTTGCAGAAAATGAAAATATCAGGAGAAGGAAGTGCAGTAGGAAAAAAGCTTTCAGTATGTGCTAGTGGTCTGTGTACAGCACTCCATGAAAAATTCAGTCTGGAATTTCAACCCAGAGCAATCTAACACAACACAAATCTAACCCAACACAACCCAAATGACACATAGCCCAGAAACTCAGTGTGCCACTCAACCACAGCCCATAAGGCATAACAACGTACCCAACACTCTAGTCATAGGTGACTCTATAGTCAGGCACACTGATGTTCCACTCACCAGGCTAAACAAGGAGAAAGTTACTGTCAGCTGCCTGTCGGGTGCCAGGATCTGCCACATAACACATGCACTCAGGTCACTCCACAACAAGTACAAATATGACTGTCATTGTCCATGTTGGTGTGAATGACCTGAGACATACCTCCTTGGACTACATGAAAAGGGACATGGAGGAGCTGTCCATTCTTGTAGCCCATTCAGGTATGACCCTAGCCCTGAGTAGCATCCTGCCATCACCCAGAATGATACCACAGTACAAGGACAAAATGATTTACTTCAACAATTGGCTAAGCTTCTGGTGTCATTCTAAGGGGATCCAGTATCTGTCTGCCTGGGATGACATGATCGACAAGCCACGATGCTTTGCCAGAGATGGACTGCACCTGCCGCCCCTGGGATTCCGGATACTGGCTAAGGCTCTAGCCACCCCTATAGTGCCTTTTTTAGGCAAGGTTCAAATGACAAATTCACCACCCTAACAGGTACAGGCAAGAAGAATCTGAGGGTATTGCTACTCAATGCTACAAGTCTAAACCTCAAAATGCACTCTCTCTCGAGGCACTCCTTAAAATGGAGAACATCGACATCTGTGCAGTGACAGAGACCTGGTTCAAGGCTCCAGAGAGTAGCCCTGCATTACCAGGCTATAATTCATACCACATCTTTCGACCACCTAACCTGGACCGAAACAGTAAAGGCGGAGGCGTGTCCATATTCATTAAGGATATCCACACCTCCAGGCTAGTTGCTCAGCATAATGCATCTGAGATTATCCAAGTGCAACTAACTCTGGGCAAGACCGCAATCCAAATTGCAGCTTGCTACAGATCCCCCACCATGCCCCAGGATTCCCACTCCTCATTTCTTAATACACTGGAAAATATTAGGGTACAACCTAACACCCTAATAATGGGAGATTTCAACTACCCTACCATTATCTGGGAAAATTACTTGTGTACCAACTCTTGTGCTCAACGTTTTCTGGAATTCATAAATATATGGTGAGGATTAATGTTAGTCAATGAAACCAGACATTATAGTTTCATACTTATTTTTCTGAGAAAATGCACAGTGAGGTAAGGTTAAGATTGTGTCCCTGTTTTTATATCTTTTTCTCATGTTATTTAATTTCTGCAGAATTTTTGATTAAATAAGTTGAGAGATATACACCAAGTCTCTCTCTCCCACTCTTGCATGCTAGCTCACTCACTCATTTATTTTCACTCTCTCTCTCTCTCTCTCTCTGTCCCTCAACATGCACAGACACACATGCACACTTACCTATGTTACCTTTTCTTAACTTGACGTTTTTCAAATTTATTTTATGCTTGCTAAACAGCAAAGTCACATTTAATGAGCATAAAAACGGTGTTCTTTTGTTTTTTTTTTTTTGCATTCCAAGCATCACACAGCACAATATGTTGTCACAAAGCCACGGACCAGGCAATATCTGCAAATGAATACAATGCTGGAGAACATTTGTTGTACATTCAGGTAATGATACACAATCTGCCCGCTATCTAATAATAGTTAGTCTGCTGCTATTTAATATATATACTCTTTAACTGTACCTATACCCAACAGAATGTGAATTGCAGGGAAGAGAAACAGCCTTTCTCTAGCTGTTATGAAGCAATTTAATTAAAATAAGGCTTAATTTCTGTCACTTCTTGATTTTCCTGGTTAGGGGTCACCACAGCGGATCATCTGTCCACTCATGATTGGCAGTGGAGTTTTATGGTGTCAAGTTGCCAGCCCAGCACTCACACTTCCACAGAAGGCACACACATATAGGGCCAATTTAGAATGTCTAATCCACCTACTGCATGTCTTTGGGAGGAAACCAGAGCACCTGGAGAAAACCCATGCGACCACAGGGAGACCATGCAGGCACCACAGCCAAGAATCAAACCAGAGAACCTCTTACTGTGAGGCAGCAACACTAACCGCTGCACCACCATGGCCACTTAATTTCTGATAACCGAATTGAATGAGAGGAGGAAGAAATACACTTCAGAGAAAGGGCATCTTCACCTTTAGGTTCATAGGTTCATAGGTAGGTACTAGGCTATTGGCCCTAAGGCCTATATAAGCCTAGCCAAAGGTACCCTTGCTTTCGCCACCAAAGAAAATTATCTTCCTGTGCCACTATCGAGCAGAGCCACAGAAGTGATCCCCGGGGTGAATTTCCTATCTCCCATCCAATCATCAAGATTTATCTTGAACAGTGCTAATGAGGAGCTTTGTTTGATATAGACGGGTAGTTTGTTTGAGAGTATGGGAAGTCTCTGGGACAGGAATCTATCCCTCCAGCATGTTCTGTTTATTGTGGTGACGAGGTTTAGGTCCCTAGAGCGTGTAGCTCGTAGGGATTGGGATTTCTTTAAATGGAGCATGTCTAAAAGCTCTGGGTTTGACATAGCTTTGTGTGTTAGGCAGAGATCGCCTCTGAGTAGGCGATATGCAATGGAGTAAAGCTGCAGTTTTTTGAGACGGTCTGCATAGGGCATCTCTTTGAGGCCGGTAATCCTCTTTGTGAGGTATTTCTGTGGCCTTTCCAGTTGTTGTAGATGTCTTGTGAGGTACATACCAAAAGGGCATTGTACTCTATAATGGGTCTAATGACTGACAGTAGAGGGGAACAATGACCTCTTTTTCCTGGATGAGAAACCTTTTGTGATGAGGTGTGCCACATAGAAGGATTTCCTGACTACTGTGGTGATGTGATTATCAAAGGAGAGACTACTGTCCACCTGTGTCCCAAGGTCTCTTATCACACTTTCGGTGTTAAGTAGACTACCACCTATGTGGTAGTTCATGGGTACTGAGTTTTTACCAAAAGGAATGACAATGCACTTTCTGGCATTGAGCTTGAGGCCATGGCTTTGACACCAGGCATCTGTCTCAGCAAGGCCCTTTTGTAGGATGTCCACATTGTTTGGAGTTTTGATTATGGCTCCTAGTTTGCAGTCATCTGCGAACTTCGTTAGCCAAAGACCTTCTGTGTTGGCCTGTACTTCAGAGAAGTAGATACCAAACAGGAGAGGACCCAGAACTGAAGCCTGTGGTACTCCACTTGTCACTGGTCTGAAGTCAGATTTGGAGTCTGCTACTTTCACAGTGTGGGTTCTGTCAGTGAGCCAGCTGGCAACCCATCTTGTGACATAAGGATTTATACCTAGTTTAGTGAGTTTATCTATAATTCCAGAGTGGAGGATGGTGTCAAAAGCCTTGGCGAGATCTAGATAGGCTGTGTGAACCACCTTGCCTTCGTCTATGGCTTTGGTGACTGCTTCAAAGAAGGCAATCAGGTTTAGGAGACATGATCTGCCTTTTACAAACCCGAACTGGGAGGGATCCAGAGTTTGGAGATTACCAATGAATTTGTTTATAAGTTTCATGATGATACATTCCATGGCCTTGCAGACCAGGCTCGTTAGGCTAATGGGGCGGTAGTTCCTGGGGTCTGTGGTGGCTCCCCCTTTGTGAAGCGGGATAACTGTCACTGTGCGCCACTAAGTAGGCACAAAGCCTGAGATGAGGCTATGATTGAACATGGTGCTTAGGTGGGGTGCCAGTTCATTCTGTAGTTCATGTAGAACGCAGCCTGTGGATGTTGTCAAGTCCCATGGATGCTGTGTTCTTGGCTTGGGAGAGTGTGTTTTTTACATGTGTAGCCATGATTACAGGAACTTTGCATTCTTCCAGTATAGAGTTGGGCCCTTTAGGGGGTGGGGGTGGGGGGGTAAAGTTAGCAGTGAACCTATCTGCCAGGATGTTGGCAATATCAGTTGGTTCTGTATATTTAGTGCCATTGTACTGTAACTCACAGCAGATCTGTGTGTTGCCATTGAGATTCTTGACATAGCTATAGAATGCTTTATGGTTGTCTTTAGAATCAGTGGCGATTTTGTTTTCATAATTACCTTTGGAGGATTTTATGACGGATCTCAGCTTCTTACTGAGGCTGACCAGGGAATTCTTCTAGTCATGGGATTTTACTCTTTTTTGCAACAGTTTCTTTCTTCTGTTGTAGAGTTTGTTTATGGCAGGGGACCACCAGATTGGCTTCCTTTTTTGGAGGATAGTATCTTGGTTCTGTTAGGGATAGCATGATCCATGCACTCATGTAAGTGCTTATAAATTGCATTTGTGTAGGATTCAGCAGTCATACCTCTATTGTCCATCTGCATAGGTGTCATGAAGTTTGCCACTTCTGTCTTAAGAAGCATGAAGTTGGCTTTGGAGAAATTTTTTACGGTGGTTTCCCTAATGGGGGGTGGAGGTGGGATGTGGATGTTTAGGCTGATTAGCTTGTGGTCAGATCTGATCAACAAGGAATTGACCTCTGGTGTGGAACACCGGTCGCCCATGTTTGTAATGACGAGGTCTAGGATATTGCTGCCCCTGGTGGGGGTATGGATAAGTTGATCCAAGGCGTTGGAATTTATGAATTGCAGAAAACATTGAGCAAATGAGTTGGTTTTCCCAGTTAATGGTGGGGTAGTTGAAATCACCCATTATTAGAGTGTTGAGTTGTACCCTAATATTTTCCAGTGTATCAAGAAATGAGGAGTGGGAATCTTGGGGCATGGTGGGGGATCTGTAGCAAGTTACAGTTTGGATTGTGGTCTTGCCCAGAGTTAGTTGCACTTGGATAATCTTGGATGCATTATGCTGAGCAACTAGCCTGGAGGTATGGATATCCTTAATGAATATGGACACGCCTCCACCTTTAGTGCTTCGGTCAGGCTAGGTAGCCGAAAGGTGTGGTATGAATTATAGCCTGGTAATGCAGGCATGCTCTCTGGAGCCTTGAACCAGGTCTCTGTCACTGCACAGATATTGATGTTCTCCATTTTAAGGTGTGCCTCGACTGAATGTATTTTGAGGTTTAGACGTCTAGCACTGAATAGCATTACCCTCAAATTTTGCTTGCTTGTACCTGTTATGGTGGTGAATTTGTCATTTGAACCTTGCCTAAAAAAGGCACTATAGGGGTGGCAAGAGCCTTAGCCAGTATCCAGAATTCCAAGGGCCACAGGGCAGGCCATCTCTGGCAAAGCATCGTGGTCTGTCGATCATGTCATCCCAGGCAGACAGATACTGGATCCCCTTAGAATGACACAAGAAGCTTAGCCAATTGTTGAAGTCAATCATTTTGTCCTTGTACTGTGGTATCATTCTGGGTGATGTCAGGATGCTACTCAGGGCTAGGATCATACCTGCCTGGGCTACAAGATCAGAGAGCTCCCCCATGTCTCTTTTCATGTAGTCCAGTAAGGTACATCTCAGGTCATTCACACCAACATGGACAATGACAGAGTCATATTTGTACTTGTTGTAGAGTGACCTGAGTGAGTGCATTATGTGGCGGATCCTGGCATCCAACAGGCAGCTGACAGTAACTTTCTCCTTGTTTAGCCTGGTGAGTGGAACATCAATGTGCCTGACTATAGAGTCACCTATTACTAGAGTGTTGGGTACGTTGTTATGCCTTATGGGCTGTAGTTAAGTGGCACACTGAGTTTGCGGGCTATGTGTCATTTGGGTTGTGTTGGGGATGGAGGTTGCATGCGTTTACTAAAACGATACATCATTTGGGTATCTTGGGCAGCATGACATTAAAATTCCTTATGTTCATGGTTAACTAGAAGGTAGATGTCAATAAACAGTTAATTTTCTTTGTTGAGAGGGATGTGTTATGTGATGCTAAATGCAAAAAAGTATTTAGATGTGTCTGGGAGGATGATTCAACCCGTGTATAAAGTTACCATTTTTGCTGCCTTCTTCACTGTGAAATCTAATCCATTATTTGCAATGGCATTAAGTCAGTACTTGCTACTGGAGAAGCCTTATTCAGAGAACAGTTTAACAAAACCTGGAAATGATCCCTTTTGGGGTTTCCTCTCATTCACAAATAACATATGAACTTGCTGTGAAGGGCAGAATGGACTAGAATATGTGCAGTGATTTATGTGTTTATATAATTGCACATTCTCCTCTTCCCCTTCTTCTTCTGTGGGAAAGATAGGAAGTTTCCCTTTCTTGAAACAATAGGTGCTATCTAAAAATATTTAGTAGAGATAATAGGAATTCAAGTGGTTGTAAACAGAATGAAGCACAGAAGAAATCCTGTTTCCTCAAACCAACCTCAGACGTATTATTAATCAAACTTTCTTTCAGTACCTCTGCACCAGTAGACAGTATCGTGTATCCTCTTTTTTTTTCATCTGTCTTACATGTCTTAACCAGAAATGCTTATCTCAATGCATAGCGGATTATCTTATTATCAGAGCATTTAGACAACATTCCCTCATATCAGTAGCTGTGTGAGATTCGAAGTCAAGTTGTGAAACAGAATTTCCATTTCCTTATTACTCCACTCCCAGAGTGCTTGAGCCAGTGTTAGCGTTACATATGACTGAAAATTATCATAAAGATGAGTTTTATTTTATAGTCAGTGGGATACTACTCAAGATTTTTCATAGTATCTAGGAAATATAATAAGACTTGAAAACTATTTTTTGATCTTTCACACCTGAATGAACACTTGAAAGCACAGAAATCAGAGGGACAACACCTTAAATAGTTTGCCCTTCCTATTTCTGAATGTAGCTCTAGAGAGATGAAAGAGGTAAATGAACATGCGTCTATTATACGACCTCACAGATATTCCTAAGACTGATGTTGGCACACAGCAATTGAAGTGTTCTGCAAGTGGGTCTTAAAATAATTCAACAGAAACATTAAATGCTTTCAGTATTGTAAACTAAGACTATCACACAATAAATTATTGCATGCATTCATCTACATCCCCTTATGTGGGACTCTACCTTCCACATACCCAGTCTTATACTAACTTAAATGTTACAAAACATGGAGAAAAGGAAGAGGAAAGAAAAACAAAGGAAAAAAGGCAGATTATTTTCTTAATTCCAGTATGCTTGACCTTGGATACAGTGTGAATAGTATGTGAATTAAGGTAACAGGCAGTGCAAGGAAGTGTTGACAATCCAAAAATGCACATTAAGGAACATAACACTTTCTGTACTGACTAAACAATCAACAAATAACAAAACTACTACTTTAAATATATACATTACTTCATTTTTGTCTATTAACACTCTCAGATTGTGTGCCAACTGTCTAAGTTCTATCATAGTAGAATTTATGGAATGGAACACACATGTTTATCTTTATTTGGAGCACACTGCCCAATTCTAGCTTAGTTTACCAACATATAATGGATTCATAGATTTATAAAATCATAGATATTCTAAGGTCACTGATTGAGCCGTATGACCATTCACACCTAGTTAGCATTCTTACTTAGGCTGCACTTCCTTTCTCCAAGAGGACCATTCTGGTCAACCCAGGGTAAATATGTGGACACACATCTAGTCAGGTTATGTTGAAAGGAAGATAGTGAGTCACACTGTTTAACATGCAGGGGATGTCTGTTTCGAAGGTTTAGGAGGCAATGAGTTATAAACTATCCATCTACGATGTTTTATCTGTTGGAGAAGATTCAGATCCTTGAGTCTAGTATTAGCAAAGGTATTGAACTGCAGAGATACAGGAGGTCCAAGGTAATTAGCTCTCTAATGTCATCATCAACAAGACAGAGATCCCCCCTCTCTGAGATAATGGCTATGTATCTTAGCTTAACATCGTCATTTCTCGACTCCTTGGAGTCAACAATGGATGTCAAGAAGTCAGAGCTGGTTCTTGTATGTAAAAAAACATTTCAAGAAGTAGCCTTGGATTCAGTATGACAGAAAGTCTTTCTGACTGAAAAACAAATTCAGAACAAGATTTTTTTGTTTCAGTACAATGTATCATTGAGCAGCCTTTCAGCAACAACTTTCATGGCACTGCTGGGTCATATTTATGGTAACATATCTGTCTGCACATACCAGAATTCACATGACAAAAGTACCAGCATTACCTTAAAGGAGAACTCTGCCCAAAAGCCAAGTTTTTCTTTCCAAAAAGTGTTTTTCCTTCCCTGTAATGCAAGACTAAACAGTTCACATACAGAAAAACATCATTTAATAATTATGTTTGTCTTTCCTTCCTCTATCTGTCTCATCTGTTACATCACAACAGCTACTAAGAGTAGCACAGTAATTAGGTTGTCACATATCTCAACTACACAGCCATTAAGTAAACAATGACATTTAAATGTGCCTTATCAGTTACATATTGCCAGCATCACACTTCAGATAAATAGTCTAACATGGAGTCTGAACAAAATCAGGGCTTTTAAGCTTAGTTTTCAGATGCAAATGTCTTTCTCTTTAATAAAACTCAGTGCCACAAACAAAGAAAGCAAGCAAATATGTCCATCTAATTCTCATTAGTTTCTGTCACTATTTCATTTTGTATTTTTTTCTACACTGTAATTTCTGTAAAAGTGTATGTTTCTTCTGAAGTTGGGGAAAGAAATTTAACATCAAAGACTTTCCCTAGGATTCAGTAAACTTCCTTGCAGGAATAGCTTATTCCTGCACGTAAACGACCGTTTAAGAGCAGCATGGCAGTGCACCATGCATAGTTATGAAGGCGCGCTGCCTCTGCTTCTAAACAGACATGGAGCACGGACAAGTGCAGGGGATGTGTCTGAGAGCAGAACTCTCACAATATACATGCCCCTGCACTTCAAAATGAGCAAGAATGCTCAGGGACGTCCCTGATGTTGACTCAAACTTCAGCTGTGTCCCTCTGAATCCCTGTTAACACTGGTGCCTGTTGAACAAAAGGTGGTGAATTATACTTAATAAATAAATTTGACAATAATGAAGAGCTGAGTAGTTATTTCACATAAGGAAATTTATATTAATTCACATTTTGATTCACTAATTCTGGTAATGTCTCAAGTTAATAGAACTAATATTTGAAAAGTGTCCCTGATCGTCCCCGATTTATTCTGGAGTTGTCCCCTGACTCAGTTGAGATCTGTCCCTGATTGGTAGAGAGCTATGATAACAATCACAACAAACATGCTAAGATTTCTGTCAAATGTGCAGATGCACACAGAAATCCACAGCAATAAGTGAAACCTGTCCCTTCTTAGAGCAAATAACACTTGAAATATTTTTTTTATCAAACTGATTAAATTTAACCATAGCTGAGCAGTTTTGTCCATTGCTTAGCTATGCATATTCTAGCATAAATGGCACAAGAAGGTAAACAGCAAGATCCATTGAGTAGAAGCAATACTGCAATAGTGTAGTGGTTAGAGCATTCGCTTTGTAAGCAATCATTCCCAGTTTGATCCTCCCTGTAGTAAATTCCATTTTCCATGTGAAAGCAATTCATGAAAATATTTTTTTGCTGCATAACCTACTAAATAACATATATTTGTGAACTGGAGTACTGCATTAAGTGCAGATGTGAGGTGTCATTTTACTAATGTGGAAAATTCCACAGATAAACACAAGTGCCCCACACAGTATACGTACACATGAATCAGGGATGCTAAACAAAGTTATAATGTGTAATGAATGATGAATCAATGCCATACAGCAAATAGTATAAAAAATGTATAAATTCTCCAAATCTACCACTTTCCCAAGACCCATGATTCATTTATTTCTAAATTAGTGCAGGGGTAAGTGGGAGTAAGCACTTTTAAACAGTAGTAAGAGGGTTTAATCCTGTTTGCACTGAGGTAAGCAAATGCCTACACAGTATAAGCAATTTAGAGGCTAAGTGTAAGAAAATTTAACCGGAAGTTAGCATTGCTTAACGTCGTGCAAACCTGCGCAAACCCACTTACAACTGCTTAAAAGTGCCTTAATCTCTCTGTATCCAACAGCCCTTGTTCTGCCCAGCAACAAAATAAACATCCCTTGCAGATCTTGGACCCTGTACACTATAGTCACAGCAGTTAACCAGTAAGCCATCACAGCTGTACATAAAATTGAGGTATACCAAAACAGATCCTCACTATAGAAAAAATCACAATTTACATGTGAAAGGAATTTATAAACAATTTGTTTGTTGTATAACCTACTTGTTGTGTTGTGTCTTGTTGTACAACCTACTAAATAACATATAGTTGTGAACTGGAGTACTGCATTAAGTCCAGATGTGAGGTGTCATTGTAATAAAGTGGTGAAATCCCCTAATAAACACAAGTACCCCATACAGTGTATGTACACATGAATCACGGATACTAAACAAATATATAACATGTAATGAATGATAAATCAATGCCAAACAGTAAATAGTGTGCACATTTAAAAATAAGCAACGCTAAGCATTGCACAGCTCTGCTTTCGAGGTGTAAGCAATGCATAGCCCAGCTGAATAGATTTGCCCATTGGTATACCCCTTTAAGCCATTCCAACCTTAGGTAAGCAGGTTTGCCCATAGCTTAGCATTTTCAAAACCATCCAATTATGGCAAAGTGTGGGAAATCAGCCCTATTTAAACCTCACAGATGGGAATGCATCTCATAACTGGTTGCAGCTTCCTCCTGTAGGCACAATGGCTGGTGTTGAAGAAGGATTGCAGTTCTGAGCACAGCACATAGGCATCCAGGAGTCTATGGTCATGGCAGGACTCCTGGTAAAAGGCCATGAAGAGGGACTGCTCCAGGGCCAGTACCAGGGTTTCCAATATAAAGCAGAAGCCTGGGATCATCTCACCCGTGACCTCACCAGTGCCACTGGCATCCCTTGAACTGGTGAGCAGGTCAGGCATTACTATGCTGATCTGAAACGGAGGAAGAGGGACCTCTTGGATCAGTGGATCCAAGAAGCTAGGCAGGGTTATGTCCCAGCAGTGTGTAAGTACTCATACGACTAACTGTTTAATAATTGCCTAGCTCATGTATATTATGGATAGGTATGGTTAAATATTCCTCTTATGTCACTGACAGCTGTAGCGGAGCAGGCTGTGAATCAGGAAGCCCATGCATATAGGCTGCAAATGCTGAATCGTGAGGCAGGTTAGTAATAATCTTGCATGTACTGTCATAAGAAATAAATCTAAAAGTAGTAGAAAGTTAATTGCCAGTATAAAACCTGTATTGTGTATGGGATGTACTGAATAAACCAGACAATATGACAGGAAGAGTCTCATATAGGTTGTATGTAAATAAAAGAGTAACAGCCTGGCCATAAAGGTCTAACTCCTGGACTGCTTGTGTTTACTCTGGTATCATATGGTAACGTACTGTTGCATTCTCTTAATAGTACTGTTGTATTAAGCACTATTACCCACACTGTGCTACATAAATAAAATGTGTAGGAATGTCTGTATACGACTGTTGTAATCACAAGGTCATAGTGTACAACTGAGGGAGACTTAGAAAACAGTGAAAAGATACACAACAAAATCCAAATACTACACTCAACTGTGATGTAAACTGTTGTATTTTTAGTACACACAGCCATGGTTCAAATCCTGGGAGTGTTAGTAAGCTGCATGCATAATCATACCCCTCAACTGTACAGATTTTGTCAGAAAGTTCAGATAATTGGCTTAATTTTTCTGCCTGTAGCTCTGTCCCCCTGGCAAATCAGTGGGATGATCCCAGAAGTTTAGGCAGCAAATAATGACATACAACTGATTGTCAGACATCATAACTGTCAGAGATATATCTATAAGAACAAAAATGGGCTAATTAGAGAGGCACCTCCAACCGAAAAAAAAACAAAAACGCATTTATTGAGTATCCACAAATAGACAGAAAAAGCATCAATGATTTATTTGGTATCCACAAATAGAAAAAGCAAAGCCCATTTTGGCTTTTTTTTTGGACTTTTGGTGGTTTTGTGCATTTTTTTTCGCAGTTTTGGATATGTCTATAAGAACAAACCTGTCATGCTAGCAACTCACCAAAATGTTATGAGAGTAATATGCAAATTATGTCTCATCTCTATCCCCATGTTGTGAAGTTATGACCAGAGTGTGCGCAGTAACAGAGTGAGACGTATGTGCATAATAATAACGTGGAATCTGGTAACATGTGTGGCAACATTAAGGTAGTGTTAACAAACATTCCCTGCACAGGTCTGTCAGATAAGTAAACTGTGCCTGGAAATAAAAGACTGAAATCCTGAACTGGTACTGTTTAGTCTGGTATTGTATGGCATTGTTAGTTTTGCAGTTTCTCTGATTAATAATGTATTACTCATCACTGTCACCCACACTGTGCTACATAATAAAACTGTCTAGGAATCCCTGTATAAGACTGTTGTAATTACAAGGTCAGATTGTAAAACCATGGGAGACTTACAGACAGAAATCAGTGAAGAGATACACAGCAATATCTAAATAGCACACTCAACTGTGATGTACACTGTTTTATTTTTAGCAGACACAGCCATGGTTCGAATCCTGGGAGTGGTAGTAAGCTGTATGCAGAATCATACCTCTCAACTGTACAGATTTATTCAGAATGTCCAGATAATTGGCCCATATCCGCTGCCTGTTACCCTGTCCCCCTGGCAAATCAGTGTGATGATCTCTGAAATTTAGGCAGCTTTTAATGACATATAACTGACTGTCAGACATGTAAATATTCAGAAAATGTATATGAAAACAAACCTGTCATTGTAGCAACTCACCAAAAGTTTATGAGGGCAATTGTCAAAATATGTCCCAGTTCCACCTTGACCAGAATGTGTGCAATAAGATTGAGAGGTATGTGCATAACATCTACCTGGAATCTGGGAATATGCGTAGAAACAGTCAGGTAGTGTTAACAAACAATACCTCCACAGGTATACTAGGTAAGAGATGTATACTGCAGGTAAAACACAGTTCATGTATATAGTTGCATACAAACCATAGGGTAGTATAATAATACCTGTAAGGTACAGATTACAGCAGTGACTAATAAAGTAGTGAGAACTACAGGGATACACAAGTTGTTAATTGACATCTCTCTCCCCCTTCACCATATCTGCAACAATAATCTAAATACACAACTCAATGGATATGTGCACAGTTAAATCTACTGTTGGGACATATATTCTATTGTTTGATAAATATTGAAATGTGTTTCTATGCATGTGCCATGTTGAAATACTCCCACATTGGTGGCATGGTACCATCACTGTAACCTGCATGCTGTTGTAATTGCTACTGTGGCTCCATATATGCATGTGTTCTATTTGCTATGCATCTGTTCCATATCTGTTGTATTGGGTTTAATGGTAATATCTATGCATGCTGTTATGCCTAATCCTGAAATGTGTTGACTATTACTAACTGACATATGTTTTAAAATTGCAACACCATAGCATGTTTGGGAAGGCCGGTCCCAGTGGACCCAACACTCCTACCTCATCTGGCCATGGCACCAGGCACCAGCACTTCTGGGTCCCACCCTAGGACCTCCTCATCTGTTGTTCCTGCACCACCTTCAGGTGGAACCACCTCAGGGGAT